>NW_017804830.1:119102-134242 GCF_001891065.2 Hippocampus comes
ACGCAAGCGACGACGGCCGACGCCCGCCCGCGAGCAGCCGCAAACTTGAGCGGTCGCAAGCGGGGGGAAAGAAAGAAGGAAGCGCTTGGTCGCCAGGGTGGCGCTGACTGACACGTCCCGGGCTCTTCTCTTCAATGCGACACGCTTGTGATTTCTTCTCCTCAATCCTGCTGGTTGTGCTTCCAATTTTGGAAGTGCGGCATCTAACCACGGCCACATTTCTCAATCGTTGGAATTTCACCATCTTCCATCGATCCGGGAGACGGCCGCCTTCAAATTGTTCCGCCCCTTCCGCGTCATTCCGCCCGAGTTCATTCTGCGTTGACACGCCAATGCCGTCGTCTGATTACCGATTGCGAGCGTTTTTCGCCTAAAAATTCCCACGCGTCGCCACCCCGCCAAACTTCAACATTTCATTCGCAAAGTCCACTCCGCAGCATTTGAACGGCGCCTTTGCCAATTCCTCCAGAAATGGCACGGTCTCCCGCAAGGGAACAGATCGCCTCACAATCCAAAAAGCAGAAACGGAAAAGCAGAAAGGAGCAAAGAAAAAAGGGCAAAGGTAGGAGGGAAAGCAGAGAGGGGAAAAAAAAAACACTGCACCAAACCCCGCCAGAAGGGGGAGCGTGTGAGGAAGGTCGGCAAGAAGAAAAGAACATGCAAAAGAAGAACTTCAAGAAGAAGAAGGAGGCAGGGACAGAGAGACGGAAAGACAAAAAGTTGAGTCTTGCATACTCGGGTCTTTCGGTTGGGGTTGCGGTTGGGGTCGCGGTTCCGACGGCTGCGGTTGGCGGCGGCGCTCCGGTTTGCGGGCTCCGCCGCGGACGTTGGTCTTTTTGAAGGCTGCGGCCCCGCCCCCTCGGGCGGCCGGACCTTCCGTCGACAGGCGGGCGTGCGGAGATGCGGGAATGCGGCGGACTGAAATCCATTAGCGCTGATTGGCCCTGAAAGGGTTGGCAGGCATCAAACATTCCAAAGCAAACAGCCACAATTAATCCGGCGCTGGCGCATTAGCGCACTTCATTAGCAGATTTCCGTTCAGGAAGTGCGCTCGCTCGCTCGCCCACGCCGCATTTCGCCGTCCGCTGCGAACCTCGAGACACCGCCGCGCTTCGGTATCCGACTTGCTGATCTCGGATTCCTGCGATGACGCCTGATAGAGAAACGTCGACAAAGGAGGCGTCCGCTCGGCCTCAATGTCCCCGGCCTCCCCTGGGACACGGGTGAGGTTTTGCCCAAGACGGGAGATGAAACTCTTTCTGACAGGGGATTCCGCCAGAGATTCCCAGCAAACCCTCGCAATATATTTGGGCAGGTTGGATCGGAATCTTTCCCCGCCATCGGAGCCAACACGGCGCCGGGCGGTGGTCGGCTGACAGCTCCGCACTTCTCTTCACCCGAGAGTCCAAGGCGTGCGGTGGAAAGGCCGAGGACAGGATCCAAAAAGTCCATCGTGGAACTGCGGTGACCTGGTGTCACATGCACAAACGGACACCCACAAAAGGACAATCCGTGACGAGCACACAAGTCCGGTCACAAAACACCACTCGGTTTCTGATGGGGGTGATGGCCGTTCCGACCGAGCCCACCATTCCAGGTCTCACTGTCTGGCATTGCCCACGTGAGCACTGAAGTCCCTCAGCAGAACGATGGAGTCCCCGGGGGGAGCGCTTTGCGGCACACCCTCCGAGGACGCCAAAAACAGCGGCTACTCCGACCTGCCTGTTGGTGCGTCGGCACCAACGACGGTCAGGACCCGTCTCCCCACCCAAAAGTGGAGGGAGGCTACCCGCTCGTCCACCGGGGTGAACCTCGATGTCCGGGCCAGCAGGAAGTCTGCCAACACCTGTTCTGCGCCTCTCACTGCAGGCTAATCAAGAGCGGAAGTGTCAGCGACCCCTCTCGAGGGGACTGGTTCTAGAGTCTGAGCCGTGTGTGAACTTCTCCGCCTCGTGCACCGGCTTGAGCCATTCCGTGTCCCTTCTAGCTAGCTTCTGCAGCCGGAGATCGGACCGCCCAGCTCACTACGCACCCGACCCCGTTGGCCCCTCCCACGGGTGGCGAGCCCACGGGAAGGGGGACCGACGTTGCCTCATGGATGCAGGCCCGGCCGCCGGGCGCGAGCCTTTGAGGTGCACCTCGAGGCTTGGAGTAGAGTATTAATCCCATTACTCGAAACGCGAACCAGAAATTGAAACCTTAACCCTAGTGTAAAACCCTCACTTGAAAGAAACCCTGAAGCTAGTTTAAAACCGACTTGGAAACCCAAACCCAGGCATGTCTTGCTCCGGGCCTGGAGGGCCGCCGTCCCGCCTGTTTTCTCGCTCTCCCGGGAGCGGCCCGCGAGGGTTAGGGCCTAACCCGAGTGGGGAGGAAAAAAAAAAAACAAAACCCCACTTTCAAACGCTGACCGAGTTTCAGACCCTCATTTGAAATTTGAACCAACTTTGAAACCCGAAGCCGTCGGTGTCAAACTCAGGTCCTGGACGGCCGCCGTCCTGCATGTTTTCCAAGTCTCCCTGTTGCAACACGCCTGATTCAAATGAACAGGTTCAAGATCAGAGCTTGCTGGTGATCTGCTCATTTGAATCGGGTGTGTTGCAACAGGGAGACTTGGAAAACATGCAGGACGGCGGCCCGTCCAGGACCGGCGTTCGACTAAGCCTTCAACTTTGCCGTGTTCCATTCCGGCCGGGGCCACTTTGGCTGCTTTGCTTTTCATCCATTTTGCCAGAGTTTAAAATATTCACATCTCGTGTCGATTGTTTTTAGTCGGTCCGTCCATTTCACCTTTTGGGACCAATCTTGCGCTGCGACGAACATGACGTGAACATCAATGGCAAAGCCTGGAAGAACTGCGGGGCATTCTTTTCACCGACTATTCACATGCTTAGAATGCGACGGAGCAATTGTGTCCGGGTGACGGGGGGTGATGGGGGGTCAGCGTGAGTTGCGCAGCGCGAATGACGTTACGGGTGGAGCGCCGACGTCCGGCGGTCGCACGCATTCCTCGAGCGGCCTTGCCGTCGCTAACGGCGTACATGTTGACGTTGTGGTTAATGTTTGAAGGCAGCCCGTTCGTTGATGGATCCTGTCTCATCAGCCCCCCCAACCCTCGTCCCCGCGCGCTCGTGAGCGAGTCCTGACGGCAGCCCGTTGCCAGGGTGACAAATTAACGCGCCGTTGTCGCCAAGGAGCCGCTCGCCGCGGGCACGACTGCACGCTGATGACATCGCACTGCGAGTCGAGCTTTCCTTCAGCCCGAGAGCGCGATTCTGAGAACTCGGCGCTCCAGGAACGTGAGCTTGAATGGCGACCTTTGCTTAAGCTTTGATTGAGTGATCGATTGATTGAATGATTGGTTGACTGACGGACTCGGTGATTTCCATTCAACGCGAGTCAATCGCGTACAATTGTTTTCCCAGACACCGGCTATCATTGATCTGATTATTATGAGCGTTGTTTTTGTCAATGAGATCAGAGCGCTGCAGGTGGCACCGAAGGCGGTCAACAAGAGTCGCTTTGGCAAACACTGAACAATGGTTACAAAAAGAGGCTTCAAAGGTTTCGTGCCATACCCAGCGGAAGTTTACTCGACAACCAAACACAAAAGCAAGACCGTTACACTTTGGGTCATTACGAGCAAACTGCGCTGCCCTAAGAACAGCGCGCTAGCGTAACGCTAACGTAGAATGGAAAATGTCATTGACATGCTAACAGTCGGCATCCCGCGTTGCGCTCTTAGATGCTTTGAAGCGACGGATCTTCAAACAAACACGTGGGCAGCTATCGCCGTGGTCGCAGACACATCTTCTTTATCCTCTCTGCAAAAGGCCAAATGCCAAGCATCTGTCCGAGTCACCTCGAGAAGCAACGTGACAAGTGGCCGCCAGCTTTGGGAAATTTTCTCTAAAACGCCGAACGAGCCCTTCAAAAACACCCGTCAAATCCTCCGTGACAGATCAAATCACATCGTTTGCGAAGCGTCAAACGTCGTTTGGATGCGTCCTGGAATTTTGGCCCACGCGGTGTTGTTGGCGGCCGTGTGCGACTGAAACTTGTCAGCCAATCGGAGAAGGCTTTCCCCGAGCAGCCGGCGAAACCAAAGGGCCCGGGAGACAAGCGGGCAAACGACCGTGTTAGACTGCTACGCTCCAATTTTTGAGCAGAGATCATACAACGAGCTTCCCCCAAAACGGTCCCTTTCTTCATTTCTCCCGAAGCCACCGTCTCGCTTTACAAGATTTTGGCGCATTGCACCCAGGTTGCCCATTTCGGACAAATCTTGTCACGTTGCTACTTGGAGTGATAGGGAGTGGAGAGACAAGAATGATCGCCAAGGCGGGCGGCCCCGTTCGCAATCATTCTCTCACCCTTCCGATCAGAAGCAGCATTTTGGCACAGTGCCATTTTGGGGCACGTCCATTCATTTCGACGCGGCAAAAGGCTTTGCGATAGGAGCGCTCTGCGTTACGAATGGGAATGATTTCAAGTCGTAGCTCAAGGCACCGCTGTTGTTGGACTCTGCAGTTTTGGTGCAGCTCAGGGTGTTGCGGGTAAGGATGGTGGCGTGTTGGTCACGCCGATGTCACTTGTGTCCATGACGGCGTCTGCATCTGTGTTTGTTGTTGTTGTTGTTGTGGGCAGCGTGGGCGGCGCAGGGGGTTTCACAGGCGCTTGGAGCAAACTCTGCAACGGCTGATCAAATTTTCCGGCAGGTCCCCGGCTTCGCTTCGAGGCTCGGGTTTGCTGGAAATCAAGTGGAAAGGGTTTCAGGACGAGGTTTTCATGCGCCCGGCCGTGCGAGCGAGCGAGCGAGCACCTGAACATGTGACGCGGGTCCAGCGCGGCCAGCCAGTACGAGTACGAGTCGGTGTAGAAGTTGCACGTCCCTCTGCCGTGACACTCGATGAAGGGAATCTTGCGGAAGTTCTCCAGGCACGATCCGGGCGACGACAGCGGCTGACCCGAACCCTCCGCCCCCACTCCCGTTTCCTGAACGCCGAGCAAAAACTGGCTGCTCAGCACTTGGACAACTTCCGAGGCTCACCTTCACTGTGGCCCGGTACACACGTCGAGACACCTGTCCTGATTTGGCCCTCTCCCGACCAAGGATGTCAAAGTCACGGATGCGCTCGAAGATAACGGTCCAATAAGAAGATCCCGTGGACTGAAGTGGATTTGTCGCAACACTCGGGTACAAAACAGGCTAGGCTGACAGTCCGTTAAAGCGACAACATTGCCGAGCAAAAAATCATCCACCTGACCGAGTGAGTTTGTGGACCGTGACGAGAACGGAATGAAGCTATTTCGAGGAGCGACCCGGCCGAGCAACAAGGAAGCGGACGGAAATCAAAGACACGTCCCGAGCCAAAGTGTTTTTTCGTCGAAAAGTGGGTCCTCCAGACGGCAGCGAGCGTTTTCCGAAGAAGACGAAACGCTCGGCGAACATCGACGCTGGCACTCTGCGTTGACACACCGCTCCCAACACGAGCGAAAGCGGATCGTCATCGTCACCTTGCGGGCTCTGTCACTGACAAGCGGTCGTCGAAGCTTTGAAACATCCTTCTGTGTGCAGCGGGCCAAAACAGGGCAAAGGTGGTGAAAAGCCGCAGAGCGAACAGTGGCCCGCGGCCAGTGAGGCGAGAGAGGAGCCGCGAACCCCGCTCAAGCTTCCCGCGGGAACTCACCATCACGAAGGAGAATCCCGACCACAGAGAGTCCCAACCCGAAGGACACTCGGGAAGCAAACGCGTCTGACTGTGGACCGTCATCACGTTGGCCGGCGACTCGCACACGCTGCACCTGAAACCCACACAGGCCTTACACCGTGCGTCGCGCACAGAACGCATACCGAGCCCACGTGCACATACGGACAGGATGTCGCGCACCCTACAGACACGTCACGCATGATACACGCGCTATGCATCTCGCGCGCAGAATCTGGACCTTCCGTGCGTTCTTACCGGCTGATGTAATTCTTCAGGAGCGGTCCCGAGATGAAGGGCATGGTGCTGACTCCAGATTGGTCGGTGGACAGCCAATAGGAGTAGTCGTTGCGCGCGGCGTAGCGGCAGGTGCTGTCCGTGTTACAGAAGAGGAACGGCATGGTGGTGAAACGTGGGAGGCAGCTGCCCAGAGCTCCTGAAAACACGGCCAAAGGCCCGTCAATGGCGGCGCATACTCTCCAGACACGACGTGGAGATAGATCCACGCCGTTTCAGGGGAGCCACAACAACTGGATGTCCTGAACAAGAAAACGCTGCAACAAGCCGAAACGTTTTTTGGTTTTTTTTTTCCCTTTCCCTTTGCGACCTGAATTCCAAGTGTGAGGCCGCCACAGAAGAGCGTGGGGTGTTTGCGGGTGTAGCGCCACGTACCCAAGTCCTGGCCGTGAGCTCGGTTGTTCCCGTTGATGAAGAGCAAAGAGAAGCCGCTGTACACCTTGACGGATCCGGGGGGGCATTCCGGTACTTGAACATTCTGACTGTGCCGGCTGAACAGGAAGCCGTCTTTCTCGGGGGTGTCCACACACAAACCCGGGGGACCCCGCGCACCCTTTGCACCTGTGGAACCTGGTGGACCCGTCACACCTGCAACACGACATTACTTGATGCCCGGGCAGTTCTGGTGCCGCGCTGTTACACTGCAGTTCGGATGGCATCCCCAGGCGGTTTTGGTATGGCTCTGAGGTGGTTCTGGTATGGTTCTGGTACGGTTCCAAGTGATTTCTGATGTCTTTCTGGTGCGGTTCATCTGTGATCTATTGTTGACCTCATGTTTTCTCTGATGTCATTTTGTTGCAATTCTGGTGCGGTTCTGGTATTTGTCCATTTTTGTGCCAAAGTGGTTCTGGTGTCTTTCTGATGGAATTTTTGTGAATTCTGGTGCAGTTTTGGTCTCGTTTCAATGTGTTTCCAGAGTGTTTTGGTTCCCGGTGTTACTCTGATGTGCTGCTGATGTCGATCTGGTGTTGTTCCCCTGTGGTTCTGACGTGGTTCGAGTACAGCTATGGTGTGGTTCTCTCTGACGGAGCTCACGTTCTCGAGAGCTCATCCCTGATTTTCCTATTGACATGAACAGATGAACCACAGGAAGACCATGGACTGTCTCCTACCTTTTAGTCCGGGGTCTCCTCTGTCTCCAGTGTCCCCTTTCAGTCCTGCAAATCCGGGCCCACCTGTCCATCCAGCACCACCCCGATCACCTTTTGGACCTTCAAGTGTCACAAAGAATCGCAGGTTGGCTTATTAGGACATCCCAAAGTGTGAAGTGGTTCTTCATCAAACTGCTGAAATGAGTCACCTGGATCTCCGGTTCTCCCTTGCCTTCCTGGGGTCCCTGGTTGTCCTGGCAGTCCCTGATCTCCAGGCAACCCTTGGTCTCCCGCTAGGACCACCACCTCCCTGGACACGTCCTTACCCCTCTGCCCTGTAAGGGCGGTATTCAGCAGTGTGGTCACAAGTACAGTGACACCTTGACTGGTTGGTTTAATTTGTTCCGTGACCAAGCTCGTGACGCCACTCTCTCTGCATACCTTGAATTACAAGTGCCCCAACTAATGAGTTGCCCCCCCCCCCCACGCTTAACAACACATCAAGGGATGTAAAACGTATGACGTGGGCTGAACAGAATGTCACAAAGTGGCCGTACCTCGTCTCCCCGTAGGTCCTGCAGGCCCAGGAGAACCTTTGATGCCCGCTGGACCATCGTCACCTCTCATGCCTTAAAATTCATAAAAGTCACCAAATGGGACTCCCTTCTCACACTTGAGCCAGCACAGCCCAGGACAACACGTGGCGGTCTTACCGACAGGTCCGGTTACCCCGGTATCCCCCATGAAGCCTTTGCGTCCCGGTGCTCCCAGCACTCCATCTCGACCCTGAACACATTCCGTTCAGATCTTTTCAACACACACACAAGCGCATCTGCATCCGAGTTTCTATGAGGAGATTGAACGCATACTGACCGGCATGCCTGGCAGGCCAGGATCACCTCGGCAGCCAGGGCTTCCTGCGTTACCTGTTGCCCCTTTAGACCCCTTCTCTCCTTTAAGACCAGAACCTGGGGAGCCGGGGGGCCCTCGACACCCCGGTGGACCTACAAACAAAGAGGAAAATCACAATCACACAAAAATGAACAATCTACTCAAACGATTCAATCACCTCTTGGTCCCCGTTCTCCTGGCAGTCCTTTTCCTCCTTTTTCTCCTTCAGTGCAGGGTCCCTGCCTGCCACGAACACCAGGAAGTCCAGGGAGCCCAGGTGGACCAGGGCAACCTGGATTTCCTTCAGGACCCGAAGGTCCTGGCTGGCCACAAGTACCAGGAGGACCCTTTTCTCCAACACAGCCTGGAGGCAAATATGACTTTTTTTTTTCTTCCCAATGAAAAACAAACACATTCCAAACTCACCCGGTGGACCTTTTGCCCCATCTGCTCCCCTGGCTCCGATTCCAGGTTCTGAAGAAAGAAGAAACCTCAGGTCAGGTGAGATCCTTTAAAACAAGGGGTAATCTGAGTCCTTTCACCTCCCATGGCTCCTTTTTCTCCAGAAGGTCCTGGTATGCCATCTTGTCCCTGGTTTCCTCTGGGACCAGATGGACCAGGATTTCCAGGGGCTCCCTTGTTACCTGAAATGGAGACACAGTTGTCATGTTGTCACTGGTTCGACTTTTATACAAAAGCTAACGTCCCACTAAAACTGAGGCACCTGTCAGGCCACTAGGTCCTGGAGGTCCGCTGACACCCGGAGGTCCATCACAAGCTTTCTCACCAGGAGAACCCGGAGGACCTGACACAGAGACAATATTTTCCGCCCGGACTTCCAGGGGAACCAGAAGAACCCGCACATAATGACTGAATCAAAAGTGAGACCTCTGCAACCAGGTGGTCCAGCATTTCCTTTAGGGCCACAGGGACCACGATCTCCTGGAGGACCAAAGTCTCCTCTGTCTCCTGGCACCCCCTTTGGACCTGTTGTACCTGCACAAGCTGACTGCCCCTGGAAAAAGAGATGGAAAAGTAGAAGCCTTGGTGCCGGAGCCGAGACTATGCCGATCTTCTGCTCACAAACATCTACTCCGAAAAGTTCATGTGATTGAGGATAACATAAGATGACAAGATGGATTTGATTGGCAGCTGGACATTGGACTTTTGACAATGAAATAAGTTCGATTTTCGTTGCCTTTTCCAACTGATTTATTTGGAAGTCACTTGTAACTCGAAAAATCATTTCCTTTTAGCAAAGGAAAATGCTCAACCTTTTCTCCAGGATATCCTTTGAATCCAGGTCCAGGTAAACTGGGCTCCCCTTTTGCCCCTTTGAGTCCCCCCGGTCCTTCTAATCCATCAAAACCGGGTTCTCCACAGGGCCCCGTGGAACCTTTTCCACCTTTGCAACCTGGAGACAAGATGCAGCCGTCCAAAGTCCGGACAATTTCCGATTGCCGATCATGTTTGTCATGAAGTCAAATGACTGACCTGGTTTTCCAAGGTCCCCTGGGTTCCCAAGGAGACCGCAAGAACCAGGAGGACCTGTCTGTCCATCTCTGCCTGCTTCTCCAGGGGGTCCTTAGAAACAAACACATGTATTTTTTTCCTCAAGCCAAATGATAAATGTGATGATAATTGCTAATTATTGATTTATTTCATGGCCGCTTCAATGATTGTTGGCTGTCTTTCAGCTTGAATTCTTCACACCCTACCCTACCAAGCATGAGGGGAAAAAGTGACTTGACATTGGAAGAAAAACACCTTGAGGTCCAGCTCTTCCTGGTCTGCCACTGGCGCCGTCGAGACCCGGAGGCCCTGGGGTACCTTCATTGCCTTTAGCACCAGTCAGACCGAGAGGTCCTAAGGATAAAGAAACTGGTGAGAATATCCAGGATTTTGTAGAGGTGCTAACACTGCAGATGGACTGATCATTCACAGAACACCACAAGAATAAAGACCATCACGACATGGCTGGAGGCAAACTGTATCTACGGCAAAACTTGTGTTTGGGGTGGTGGCCGCCACATCGCCCAGAATGTTCTTGGTTGTTTTGTTTGTTTGTTTGTTTGTTTTCAATTATCTTGACAAAATCCAAATGAATGCAGCGGAACCTGTGAGTGAGGAGATTAAAGGGAGGGAACGGTGCCAACGATCGTGAAGAGAAGATCGCAAGACTGTCTGATGGCAGAGTAGTTCAAGTATGGCATTATGGGCATTCGTTATTCAGTCTTGTTCTTAACATCATGATGAGTTCACTTTCAATTTCTGGCTGGCTGAGTAGACGACAGAATGCGAACCATAATTGTTCGTCCAAATAAGTGACATGGATCATTTCCACAGCACACTAATGTGCCACGACACACTGGTTGAGAATCACTGGAAGAGAAGAGAATAGAATACCATTCTCTCCTGGATCTCCAGGGTCTCCAAACATCTCCACAGTGGTCTGCGTTCCCTTTGGTCCCATCTCCCCTCTGTCCCCCGGAGGCCCGGGTGGCCCCTGGGAACCTGTGGCACCGCTGGCACCATTCTCGCCTGAGCCAAGAGCCGCAAATTGATCGTGATTTGAAGACAGACGGATAAGATGATTTGTAATGACTCTATGTCACCTTTTGGCCCAGTAATTCCAGGCTTTCCTGGTTTCCCGAGGTCCCCTGGACTCCCACGGGGGCCTGGGGGACCAGAGTCTCCCCTTATACCTGACACACAAAAACAAACACGACTCAGTGTTGGAATGGACAACCGTTGCATCTTATTTCGGTGTGTTCCTGTGCCTTGAATAGGGAATGGTCAATGTCCTCTCCTGATGGGTAACAGACTGACCAAGTGGGCAAGACTGTGACCCTCCTCCATACCTGGACGTCCTGGCTGGCCAGTGGTCCCAGTCTGTCCCTTCATACCGTTGCTTCCCTGCAGACCTGGAGTTCCATCGAACCCAGGGACGCCAAACGGTCCCTGCGACCCAATAGCTCCCATGCCTGGCAGCCCAGGATCACCCTTTTCACCCTTGACACCCCGGCCTCCTGCAGAACAAGACACATCTCACACTCAAGAGCTCTCAAAAGTAACGTTAATGGATTTTATACCCGAGAAGCCAATGACTCCTATTGGCCCGGGCTGTCCTGCAGGTCCAGATGCTCCGAGAAAGCAAGGTCCAAAGGGGCCAGGTGGTCCGGGAAGCCCATCTCGACCCCGGGAACCTGAAACACATACAGTATGCATGAGGCCCTGAGTCCAGTGAGGAAAAAAAATCCCAGTGGGTTCCCAAAGGCTGGAAGTGTCACATACAGGGTGTACCCCGCCTACTGTCCGAAGTCAGCAGGGATAGGCTTCAGCACATCCTCGTGAGCATAAGCGGATCAGATAATGAATCAATGGATGGAGAGAGTTCCCAGGATATTATCAAGTTAAGTGAGATTTGAAATCGATGGTACCGCGAAGTTAGCACAGGTTTTTAAATTGGGAAACTGTAATCGAGTTTGAATTGATTTAGATAGTTTCCATTGTCAACCGATGCCGATATTCATCCGTCCCGAGTCCACTGGACTTCCATGCGGTCAAAACCTGATGTTGTCATTGTGTGAGTGTGCACATATGTTATTTCATGCAGTCACTCAAAAGCAAACCAAAGTATTTGAACAGGGCATGGCATGGGCACTAATGGAGCCTCCACTCATGAAGAGTAAACAAAAAGCCAGGAGTGAGAATAAGACTGGAAGCATTTGGCAAAAGGGAGCAGCGCATCTCAGCTTCATCCCACCTTTGGGCCCCGGTGCTCCATCTTGTCCTGTGGAACCCGGAAGCCCAACAGATCCTTGGGGCCCTTCAGACCCCGGTGCTCCCACAGAGCCATCCTCTCCTTGGGGACCCATTTGGCCCTGCCGGCCCGGGAAACCAAAACCAGCACTGCCCTGTTACGGCAAGATCCACACATGATGAGTTGAGCGATCGGGGCTGGGATTTCTTACGCCGAGTGACTTCATGTCACCTTGAAGCCGGGTCTTCCCGGTGGTCCCGATGGTCCTGGGCGGCCCTTACTCCCATAACTTGGAACACCCGGAGCTCCCGCCAGGCCCTTGGATCCTGAGACAAGAATCCACACACTTGAGTCCAATCAGGAATCAAAGGCTTCTAAAATCTCACCTTTGACTCCTGGAAAGCCTAGATGACCCTGGACAGTAAATCCTTTTTGTCCTCTCTCTCCCTTGAGACCGACCGATCCCAGAGTTCCAGGACGTCCTATCACCCCTGGGTTCAGCAGAAGAAAAGGAAGAAGAAGAAGAAGAAGAAGACTTGATTGGAAACTCTGATGTTCTCAGACACTCATGTTGAAATTGTCTGGGTCCATTTTGAAGTTGGCAAATCAAATGTCGGCCTCACCCTCTGAACCAGGATTGCCAGATGAACCCTTCACTCCTTTCTGGCCGGGATCTCCCGGGCTGCTTCTGATTTTGCCAGCTGAACCTTTTTCTCCTGAAACACATAGTTTGGACTTGGAGATTCAGCCTTCGGTCCTCTAGTCACACCTGGCCAGTCATACCTGGTATACCGGGCTCTCCCGGCTGGCCCAAAACTCCCACATTCCCTGGTGGTCCTGGTGGTCCAGGAGCTCCGATGCCTGGAGCCCCTGGTGGCCCCATTTGTCCTGGTGGCCCTCTGTAACCAGTCAACCCAACAGGACCCCTGAAACCTTTGGTACCTTGTCCCTACAGACAAAGGATGAAATCATGTGCCCCACATCATCACCCGATGTAGAACCCTGAACAGTCTCGGTTTTAATCCATTCTTTGAGCACATTAAGTGTTCTTGTGCACATTCCCGATTCACAACGAATGGATGATTCACCTACATTTGCTGATCTTTTTGTTTTTTTTGTTTGTTTGTTTGTAAAGGGATTTTTCGTCCATTTGTGAAAGCTGCCATGCATCTGATGGGCTGTAATTTGGGATGTCGCCACATCATGCTATGGCAGTTCATATTTTGAATCTCCGCAAAACCAGTGGGCGAGACTCGCCTCCGGTGAAGTGTTATGAAAGAACCCCAAATGCAAGTGCACTGTGCAGTGGAGGCTTGACCCCGCCCGTATCCCCCTCCAATTGATTGCCGCCTGCCGTAATGGAAATGCAACGGAGGCCAGGATGCCAAGTGCGTGCAGTACAGTGTATGGTTGAGTCTCCCTATAACCTGTAACAGGGAGGGTTTTTTTTTTTTCCCAGATCTGATACTCACAGGGTTTCCCTTGGGCCCCGGACTGCCTTTGGGCCCTGCGATTCCGGGAACTCCATCTGTCCCCTCAAGGCCCAGCGCTCCAAAGTCTCCTGGGTCCCCAACTTCACCCTTCTGCCCAAACCTCCTCATGATGCCAGGGTCCCCCGTTAGACCAGAGTCTCCTGGCGGTCCTGGGATACCAAAGAGGCCCTGCAGAGCCAGAGGGGAACACAACTCTTTGGCTGGCTGTATTCCAGTCTTGGGGTGTGATTGTGGATTTCTAAGGATCCAACAAATTGAAGAGGATTTGGTTTAAAAGCAGGCTAAGGCTGAACTGAACTCACCAGTGGGCCAGGTGCTCCAGCCATACCTTTCTGACCTCTTTCGCCTTTGGACCCCGGAGCCCCAGTTGCACCTGGGCCACCAAAGAACACGACCAAATGTCTTCTATTTGCTTGTGAGTATTTACAGTGGTACCTTGACTTACGAGGGCCTTGCGATTGGCCGGAGGCCAGTTCAGGATCTAGTCTGTCTCTCTCCCAGCGTAAGTTGCTGCGGAGAATGTTTGTGTTTTTTAAGAAAAGGATCAAGACCTAACTTTGTAATTTAGCTTTTAACTATGACCTACTTGCACTGGCATCCGTTCATTTTGCATTGTATCTCATTCACTCAATGTTGTTGGCCTGCGGCCACGACTCACATTCCTGTCCTGGTGCGGACGGCTCCTTGGGATGGTCACCTGGAGGCTCTGTGCCAAGCCTCAACTTTGTGTTTGGTGTTTGTTTGCCACTCAAGGAAAGCACTTTGAGTTGCATATTTTTGGATGAAAAACTGCAACGTATAAAAATTTTTTTGATTGATTGACCACAGATGTGCAATTGTGTCGCCTCAGCATTTTTTATGATGTGTCAACTGATCCCAAGCTTTGGACGTTCTGTCTTCTAGAACCCCCCGGCTCGCGCTTTTTGCGAGGCAGGAGGAAGGATACGGTGACATGACTCTATCATGATCGTTGAAAACAGTTACGAACTTGGAACAAGTTCAACTCATAAGTCAAGGTATGACTATATTTTTGATATGTACGATGATAATTTATTTTATTATTATTATTTTTTTTTTTACCTTTGAGCCCATCTGCACCTGGTTCCCCCGGTTGGCCCGGTGATCCAGGCGGACAGACCAAGCACGGCTCCCCCTTCTGACCTGACAAGCAAACGATACCCACCTCATGTTGAATTCTCTCTTTTGTTGTCATGTGCGCTCACCTTCCGGCCCTTCCCGGCCTCTGGTCCCTGGGGGTCCGCTCAGGCCTTTGGGACCTTTGGCACCGGGGGATCCGACCGCGCCTTGCAGGAAGTCTGATCGTGTCGCAAGTTTGAGCGTTAGTCTCTTATTTGCACTTCTGTCAAAATCGCTAAGCTGGCCAGTATCCAAGTCAGACCAGTCGCAATTGAAATACTGTATGCGGCGGTACGTCGACTTTCATTCTTTCCACGACGGAGCTCGTAACTCATCTCGCTCACATATCATATCCGTTTTCTCCATTGAAATGAAGAGAAATGCCATGAAAGCAACACGCCACGGAACATTCATTTTCCTTCATTCATTTAGGCCCTGTGTATTAACAGCAGCAAATATCCACGGCATCTGATTCCCTGAAAAAAAGTCGCAGCCCAATAAGTATGAAAATCATGACGTGCCCTGCGCAGTGCCATCTTGGCCATTTTTGAGCGGTACCCTTCCGGAGGAAGATTACCATACGAATAATCATATAGTAATCTTCCTCCGTCCCTGTCTGTCCTCATCCTTTTCCGCCCCCCAGAAAAAAAAGCGTCCGTGCATGACTCTGTGGGAAAGAGGGGCAATTTCTACAGACCCTACCCTACTACCCTACAGACGAGACAGCACTTACTTTGTTCCCGCCCCGCCCCGCCCCCCC
>NW_017804830.1:134340-142344 GCF_001891065.2 Hippocampus comes
AAAGCCGACATGGTGGGTAGGAGTGCAATGTAAATGATGGCAATGCTTGACGACGTCCCACGGCAGTGAACCAGGAAAGAAGTCCGAAACAAACAGTACCACTATAGCACAGGTCAGGCCGCAGTGATTACGTCCACTGGTCAAAAATGCACCTGCAATGTTGTCTCGCCACGCAAAGCAAGACAAATGAATCCCAAACCAAGCGACGGTTTGAAGCTGCAAAAACTGCGAGGTCGTTATGGTAGCACTGTCCACCAAAGACGGACACCACCTGGTATTCCTGGTTCTCCTGGTTCTCCCTCAGGTCCGGGTCCTCCAGGGACCCCGGTAGGTCCTGGAGGCCCAATGACGACGGGCCCAGTTTCTCCTTGCTCTCCTTTAGGTCCCGCGAAGCCCGGTAGGCCCCGAGGGCCCGGCCTACCAGTTGGGCCCTCCCCTGAAGAGGAGATAGGCGATTAGGATCGAGCATGCGGAGGACTATCGCAAATGAAGCGTCATCTCATTGGTCGCTGCAGGATACCTGGTTCGCCCTGCAGTCCGGGAAAGCCCACAAGTCCTGAAAGAGTCCCAGAAGAAGTGGAAGAAGCAGATTGGAGAGGCCAAGCTGGGCAAATCCAAAACAGACAGGAGCTTGAAGGTACCTGGCTCTCCGCGGGCTCCCGGAGGTCCTGGGGAGCCGGGAGTCCCGCTCTGGCCTTTCACAAATGCAGGCGTCCAGAACATCTGGTGAAGAAAAAGCTTCTGAACATGTGTAGCCACGCCCCCTGAGGGGCCAGACCGCCCCCCCACCGCACAAAAAGACAAGCCGCTCTTCGGGATGGTCCGGGAAGCCTCACCTCGCCCGGCGGACCGGGAGGACCAAAGTCGCCTTTCTCCCCCTCAACACAAAACAAAGAGATGACGAGCTTTCGACACAATCACATCAAAATAATGAGAAGACTTCCATCGTGGCTTTTTTGCAGGAGAAACTGACTGGAGCGGACCCCTTCTCTTGGCGGGGGTGTGCAAAGACCAAAACCAATGAGCAATTGACGCTTGCCATCGTTTCCATGACAACCCATTCCCAATGTGTTTTATTTGGCGCCCCCTCCCCAAAGTAGTTCAATTACTGTGAATGAGCAGGGCTTTGCGCAAATCACGGCGGATAGGTTAGGTACTTACCCGTACTCCATCGATGCCCGGGGGGCCCGCAAAGCCGCGAGGCCCCGCTTCTCCCTGCAGATGCAACCAAATGTGCCATTGAGTGATCTGGCCTGGCAAAGTCGGCAGCGACTGTTACGGTCCTCACCGGTTGTCCCAGTTCTCCAGGGACGCCGTCCTTTCCCGCTTTTCCCTGCAAATGAGAAACGAGTGGCGACAGACGCGATGGCTACGGCGAGACCCTGGAACGTGAGGGTAGCCAGAGCACTCGAGTCGGCCCGGAGCGCCGGCGGTTGCCTTACCGGTGAGCCCGGCTCCCCTCGCCGGCCCGGCTCGCCTTTTGTCCCCGCTCTTCCCGTCGGACCCTGACGAGGCAAAACCTCAAAAATCGAGAAACCGGAGCAACGGCTGAAGAATAGTCGAAAGACTTACCGGGCGTCCGGCGCAACCTTTGTCTCCAATGTCACCCGGCTCACCCTGAAACCAAGCCACCAAGACGCAACGGCGGTCAACGGGCGGACCCATGCAAGAGAGAACGAATGACTGCAACAACTGCACGCACCAACGGACGAACGGGCGCCCGCGAGAATTCTTGAATGGATGAACACGTGACAAGGGCTGAACAAAACAAGCGGCGTGTGGAGGGATGAACGAACGGCCGGTTGCATGCCTGACGGCACGGGTGAAGGAACAGGTGGATGGATGAATGCTTGGATGGATGAATTAAATGGCGGGCTGGCCGGGTGGTGAATGAATCCACAACGAATGGAGGACCGAACGAATGCGCGGATGGATCACGAATCGATTCATTCGCTCACAAGGGAAGGAAGGCGAGGTGTCTTCCAACGACAACAACCGAACGCAGGAATACATGAACCAACGGTGACACGGAGGATTTGACGGAGGAATGAACGGGGAAACTGATGATCATCCATTCAGCGGTCTCGCCATCCACTTGGCAAGTCATTTCTTCAGCCGGTTCTTTGAAATCGGACCGGAGCGGATAACGGACGAATGAACGGACGAACGCGGAGACGAGGACGCACCTTGAGTTCTTTGGGCCCCTCCGCGTACAATTTGATTCCTTTCTGTCCCGGGATCCCGACGGGTCCGCGATCTCCCTTCAAGCAGAACCTCCGTGAAAATCCGGACGGATGTCCGAAAGCCCGGCGCCGGATCCACCCACCTTCAGGCCTTGTGGACCCGGACTGAGCGGACTGGGACCCTCTTGACCCTGACGCGGCAAACACCACGCCCACGTACGTAAGTGTCACATTCAAAGTGGCGGCTCGCGCCGGCATACTCTTCGGATCGGGCCCACCTTCTCTCCCGGCAAGCCCGGCGACCCCGGACGTCCCTGCGCGGGAACAACGACGACAACAACAACAACAAGGCGTTAGCCGTCATCCGGTTGGACGCGGGCGCCTTTTCTGAAGAAAGCTGAGAAGAGCGTACAGGAAGTCCAGCAGGTCCCAAAGGTCCCGGGAAGCCCGGCGCGCCCGGATCTCCGCCCGAGCCCTGCGCCACAAAGGCCAAGTTGTCAGAAGGCAACGGCTTTTCTCACCTCGGAAAACACGCCGCCCGCCTCCCGTGAGACGGAGGAACGCGTTTTTGGACATGGCCGACCGTTTGCTTCCTTCACCGAAAAGCCCTTTGTGGCCATGCGCAAATGGGCAAGGAGTGAATCACTGTGGCGGGTTTTCAAAACAAAAAACCTTTAGGCAAGTTCAATGACATATGATGAAAGGTACTGAACAAATCAATCAATTGATAATGCAGTAGGATTTTTGTTTTTCAAAAGACTTCATCCAAACGTGCTGCTTTCTCTCCATCTGTGCGTCGCTCTCCTTAAACTCCAAAGACTTTCACCTTGTGAATTTGTCTCAACCCAGAAAGAGAGAAAATGTTTTGGGTTTTTTTTTTTTTTTGCCACATCACCTGGATTCCATCCCGTCCTCGCGGTCCTTGTGCGCCTTTGATGTCGGGAGATTCCGGAAAGACGGGCGAGACTCCCTGGAAGAAAGCAAAGAATTCCGTCCGACGGGTACGAGGAAGCGTCGGCAAGTCGCGAGTCCGAGCGCAACCTCAAACCTTTTCTCCTCGCGGTCCCGGGCGACCCTGAAAACACATCGCTGCCGTCAGCTCGGCTAATTAGCCGCGTTAGTTAGCGAAAAAAGAAACGCACCCGCTGCCCGACCGGTCCCGGGAGTCCGGGGGAGCCGCGGAAGCCGTCGGGACCCTGCGAGGACAAACGACGGCGTCACAATGTTTCTGGGGAATTGCCGGGAGAAGTTTTGCTGGAGAATTTGGGGAACGCGCCACATTGGAAGCCTTCGGTGACAACTCAAGGAGGAAGAAGAAGAAGAGGAAGAGGAAGACTTCATTGATGGCACAGCGAGGAAAGGGATGAGGAGTCAAGAGGAAGCGGCGTGTCACGTGGAAGCGCAAATATCAACAGGAAGTTTTGCCAGCATTCATCGTTAGCTAAAGAAGCGGCGATGGATCGCCCACGCGGCTACCTCGGTGCCGTTGCATCCCGGGAGTCCCGGTCGGCCCGCCGAGCCTTCGCCGCCTGGAAGTCCCTGAAAAACGACCGGAAGACAAAAGCGCACGTGGCGTGCGTCTCGTCAGCTTTCGGTTTTCACCTTTCGGCTTTCACGAGGCGGTCGGGCGCTCCACTCACCGGAAAGCCGGGAGGGCCCGGAAAACCCGAAGGGCCTGGAACACCCTGAACACACGCGTGCGGTCATCACAAGAGGCACACGATGCGGATGTGTGTGTGTGTGAGATGGTGAGCGGGTGCCATGTTGTGTTTGAGTTGGAGTCATGTGAACACGAGAGAAGTGTGCCGCCCTCTAGTGGACACACTGGAAACCTCCTCCTCCTCCTGATGGCGCTTCCTACCCGAGAGCCTTTGAGTCCCACGCGTCCCGCAAAGCCTCGCTGCCCCTGCGAGCGCCATGAGCACAACATCCCTCATGACCATTTTCATCGGCGGGATTAGGATCGCGGGGATGATCGAGTTTGATTGATTCATTGAATGATTGACATTCAACACACGCACACGCACGCACACGTTCTGACCTGGAGTCCGTCCGGTCCCTGGCCGCCCTCGTTGCCGGGGTAACCGACGAGTCCAGGCAGGCCGTCGTATCCCGGGTAACCGGGCTCCCCCTGAGCGCGGGCAGATGATGACGCAACATCAGGCGGAGGATGCGTACGTGCGACAATGCCGAACGCCTCTTCCGGTGGACTCGTGAAATGACAAAATAGTCGGGGGCGACGCTTTCAAACGGACAGTCACAATTCTGTCCCTGCGACTCGAGAGCGGACGGATGGCTAAAAATCAAGCAATCAATGACAAAGCGGCCACCTTTGACATACGGCGCCTTTGAATTGAGGCGCTCACCTTCTGACCTTTGATCCCGTGGTAATGACACGGCCGCTTCCCGCCGCACTCGTACGCCTGCACAAAGGACAAACGGCAACACGTCAGCAAGACATCCGCCGGACTCGCGTCGTCTGGATCGTGGTGTTTTTTTGTCCTTTCTTTTTTATCTTTGGGAGACATTTCCAAGTCGAGTGGAAACCAAACAACGTCTTTGCATGCGTGCGTTGTTCTTTCACGGCGCGGCCAACGCGGTCTTATCTGGGTCGCGGTCTTATCTGGGTCCCGGGCTGGCGTGTCGCCGTCCCGTCTGAACTTGTGCCCGCTGCCGCCATCTTGTCGTCACGTCGTCACGCTAACGCGTCGGGGCACGTTTGTCTCGGTCTTTCATGTCTTTTCAGCCGCGCCGCCGCTGCCGCCGCGTGCGCGATTGCGTGTGACAGCACAGGAAAGGCACGAAGGCAACAGTCAAAGGTCAACAGGGCGTTTGTCCGGGATCCACAGCAGGGAGGGACTGGGAGCCCGAGAGTCGGAGCCGGAGCGCGCCAATTACCGGCCGATCCACAAATGTGCGCCGACGGCGCGTTGGGCTCTCGTCTGTCCTTGTTTCAAAGCCTCTCGGCTGCGCGCGACCCGTGTCGACGATCGCCGCTTCCTGCTCCTTTGTCTTCCTTCTCCCTCCAGAAAAGCGGCGCATCCCGTTGAAGAGCAGGCCCTCGTCCTCACCGCGACCGCGACAACGGCAAGGCGCCGCCCGTCGGCGTCTCGGCCGGCGGCGGCCCGCGCGCGCTCCGGCAAGCCGCGTCTGCTTTGCACACTTGCCGGCTGCTCCCCACCGGCCATCGGGCTTGGTTCTTGACGACGCTCTCGCTTGCTAGATGAGCGAGTTGCGGGGAAGTGACACTGAGGCGATCTCAGCCAAAAAGCAGTGGAGGGGCAGCGGGGGCTTCCGATCCAAGGCGCTCGGGGCTCGTGACAACTGCCGCTTTGTTGGTCGCACAACAACAAAGGGCCCGGCCGAGACGCACGTTGCGACCTGCAGACTTCAGTTTTTGTTGTGTCTGGCACCCAAGTGGCTGGCGGGCCGAAAGCTGGTGTCACGTTGCGTGGTGGTGGTGGTGGTGGTGGACCCCAAAGAGCAGGCAAGAGGGAGGGGCAGGGTGGATTTGAAGAAGTGTATTGATAAAACACAGAAAATTAAATCCTAAACAAAGTCCAAAGTATCAAACAAAAACCATGACTGAAGCTCAAAACTATCAATAACAAAAACATGACCGAAACATGACAAACAAACACACACGACAGCAGCAAAGAGCAACAATGACCCGACCATGAGTCGTCGTCGGGCTGGGAGTCCTTTGAAAGCACTAATGACCTAATGACCAACAGGTGTGCAGCTGCAGGGGAAGCCCTACAGTGCCACCTGGTGGTCCCAAAGAGAATCAAGACAGCCGGGCCTGCGCTTGTCGAACGGCGGTTTGGGATCGGGTTGCGTGTGTGCCGGGAAGGAGATCAGAATTGGGCCTACGAAAGACCAACACAAATGAATGGCTGGGCCACGCCGACCCGCAACGGAGCAGCCGCATTTCCCGGTAGCCCCTGTGCGGCGCCACCCGTGACAGCGCACAGGGGCGTTCACGGCAAGCAAACCCACCATGAGCGCGGTGAGTGATGCCCCCCCCCCCCCACTCATATTTCAGAGACCGTCAACGCGTGAATCCGAGCGCAGCGACGAGACCGTTGGAAAGCGGTCAAAATGATGTGAATGATGTGAACGCCACTGCGACGAGCTCACCGACGAGCCGAGCGCGGAGGGCCGCGACCAACGTCCTTCGTCTGAATCTTTTTGAAAGGGATCCCATTCAAGCAAAAGGCGTACGCGATGGCGTTGCTGCATCCGAATGAATGCGACGCATCGCTCAGAAAGCAGATTGGAGCACAAGTCACGAGCTTCTCTTTCATCAAATTCAAAGACGGCATTCATTTCAAATGTACAAAAAGAGGAAGCTCGACCTGCCCGGCGGGGCGCTCGGTGCTCCCAAAGCCCTTGAGAAAGCTCCACGCGGAAAAGAGGAGACGCGCAGAGGGAACGACGGACACGTGATGGATGAACAGAAGGGGAGCGGAAAGTTGAAAAGTGGCGTGGGAAGGAAGGAACGAGCTTTTCCTGTCAAACAACGACAATTGGCTTGAAAAAAGGGAGTTGAAAAGTGAGGCGCCGAGCGCCGGCTCACCGTGCCGGCTTCTGCCTGAGCTCCGCGGAGGAGCATCATCATCATCATCATCGGCAGCAGCAGCGGCAGCAGCGGCAGCGGGAGGGCGCGTCCCCGCGAGGCCAACGCAACAAGCATGACAGCGGCGGCCCGGTTCGGTTGGATCCTCTCCTCGGCCCGGCTCAGTCCGGCTTGTGATGATGGGTCGCAACGACAAGCTGCTGACGGTGGGACTCTGACCCCCCCCCCACACACACACACACACACACACACACGCCTTCCAGGCCCCCACCCCCGGGCCCCCACATTCACACTCGCACTTGTGCCTTCACACTTTCACATTAAAAGCTTTAAGCTCAATCCCGTTTGATTGTTTTTGCTGTTGTTGTCGTCGTTGTTTTGCTTTCTTCGAATAACCGATTTGAAGCGCGCCGCGGTTACTTAGGGGCGGTCAAGCGAAGCCCGGCGCGACCTTTTCAAACGCAACAGCGCGAGCCATCGTCGCAGTCTTATTTTGAAAGGTCGGCGCGTGCCTTTACACGCGCGCTCCCGCGTGAGTCGCTGGAGCCGAGTCGCTCGAGCTTCTTTGGGACTTTGGGACGGCGACATGAAGACAAACGAGTGACGGGCGGCGGCAGCAGCAGCAGCGCGCCAAGGTAAGGCCGCCGGATGACAGCTGTCAATCATGCTCGTGGCGCCCTGACGTCACGCCGCCACGTCAGGGGCCGGCTTTGCGCTTGCTCGGCAAAGGTGATTTACCCTCAAGGGATACGTCACAGTCGGATGGCGGCTTGAATGGTGGATGGCGGATCGCTCGCTCGCGTGATTGATTGATTGATTGATTGACTGTTGTTGGTTGGTGAGTCTCATGTGTCAGTAGGAGTTGAGCGCAGGTATCCAACACTCTCTTTTGGGCCACGATTTAGGGACATGAAACACCGATTCGAGATAGCAATGGCCGAATTGTTTGGCTTCAAGCTTTCCAAATCCTCGGAGTTGACCGGAACGCCACTCAACCGCTCTTGATATGGCGCTTTCCCAACGGCAAACCTTCTCCAAAGTCCTTCGTGAGAGCAGCCAGATGAGCGTTGGTGTCGAGCGCACCCGAGACATTTGCAAACATCCGCTTTGAGTCTGGCAGACAAGGTCCCGGGCCGGCGGGCGACCCGCCCTCCGAAGCGAGCCCCGGCCGCCCGGGGCCGACGGGCTCCTTGCTGGGACGCAGCCGGTCAGCAGCCGGCGTCCGGCGGGTTCCCCCGGCCC
>NW_017804830.1:142373-176172 GCF_001891065.2 Hippocampus comes
GACTTCGGCTCCGTCGCTCGAACGGGTTGCCCAACGGACCGAAGGTTCGGCTGTTCCAACCCGGGCTCCTGTGTTTTGCTTTTGTCGCCGCCGCCGCTGCTGTTTTTGCTTCCAGCCCGAAAACACAACAAAACCATGCCGGTCTATGGTTTGTTTTGTTTTTCAGGAGCAGGGAACGATCGCAAGGCTTCAAATTTAAGCACGTGGTGGGTGTCCGCGATTTCATGCTATCCGAGCGTCGCAACATTTTGGACAAAGACTATTCCAGGTTGTAGCAATAACCGCGATAAGCCTTTATCGCCCAAAAGAGGCCAACAAGGAAGATATGGCAGCCAAATTCAAAAATTGTTCGAAGCGTCGGGCAGCGCGCAACGACGCCCGTCGGGTGGCGTATGGGTGACGTTGTGTCACGTGACCTGATGCGGAGAACATGGGATGTGTTGACCTTGTGCGCAGCATCACGGGCTCCTCATTGGCTGGAGGAGGACGAGTGGGCGGGGCATCTCATGAGCACCGGACCGGGCTCTGCTCGACCTGCGGAAGCAACATGAGACTCAGGTACACAAAACACACCGCGTTGACATCTGCCGATGCGCCGCAGCCTCGCTCTATCGTGGGGGGGGGGGGGGGCGGGGGCATGGGCACAAATGCTAGGCTTTGCACTGTAGAAGAGATTTTCAAAACCTGCCACTGGTCGATAAATGCTTGAATGGCTTGTCTCCTGAATCCATGCAGAAAATGTTTCTTGAACATCAAGCCAATAAAGCTGCGAGGTCTGCCAACTCGCAGGTTTCAAAGCAAACAATTGAGCCGTTATGCTGCAGACAAGTGGCCGTCACAAGTGAAGTCAGCCCCAACTATCAATGCCTTTAAATCCAGATTTTGAAACTGTCGTCATCCCCCCCCCCCTCCCCAGATTCCTCTGATGAAGGTCTTTTAACCAGCTGCTTTTTATTTCTTTCCTTGACATGGCTTGAAATCTTTTGTTTGTTTGTGTGTTTAAATGTGCTCAATGGAGGTTCTCTGAGTCATTTTACTGCTACTTTAGTTCTCTTTGCTTTGCCTGAGCGTCTTCAGCAGTTGCGTTTGTCGCTGCTTCTTGGGTCTTGTGCTTTGCCTGTGTGAAGCACATTGAGTTGCCTTGTGTCCGAAGCGTGTTCGATAAATAGTGCCGCTTTGCCTCGACCAACTGCGTCCGCTTTGACCGCCTTTTTCCACCTTTGTCCATCCTTTGACCGACCGTATCTCCCTTGGCCACCTGGATTCCCTTGCGCCACCTACTTCCGCCTTGACCCGCTGCGAATACCCTGACTCCTTGTGTCTATCCTTGTCCCTGTATGTCCTCAGGCGCTTCCTGATGCTCCTGACCTGCACCGCCGTTCTTGGGGTAAGTCAGGACATCTGCGTCTCTCGCTTAGACCAGTTACGAGATGTTTAACCTTTCTTATCTCCAGAGGTGGCAAATCCAAGTCCAGAAGTAAAACCCTGCCACCGTTTGGCTTTAGCCACCGGTGCTTCGACTCAACCGGCAGGTAAATGAGCTCTCTAACCCACCGGTTGGGTAGAAGCAGCGGCGGCTAAAGCCAAACGGCGGCAGGGTTTTTGCTTTGTGGACCTGAATTTGATACCTCTGCTAATGTCAGACCCTGGACATACTTGAATGTGCAAGACATGGTATGTGCTACACAAGCCCCCCTATGAGCTGTCACCTTACCGTGGTGGAAGGGTTCTGCGTTCCAATGATCCCAGGAGCCAAGTCGTCTGGGGCTTGATGCCCCTGGCAGGGTCACCCTGGCCCAACAGTTCATGTCAAGGCGCCAAACAACATAAGGCTCGGCTCGCGTGACGTCCACTAACTTTGGAAGGTGCTTTTCCATTGCCCAGATGTGGGTCACCGGGGTCCCCTCTGGAACCAGGCCTAAAGGTGGGGCGAGGTGGCGAGCAACGTGTGTACCCCAACGTGTGTGAGGATGGCGGCTAAATGCGCAGACCTCAGTGGTCCCGCTCCCGGCTATGGAAGCTGACCTCTGGACACGTGGAAAGTCACCATTCTGGCAGGGAAGGAGCCTGAGCCGGTACGAGAGGTTGAGAGGTATCAACAAGATATTATCGGGATCACATCAACACGAAGCTTGGGCTGTGGTGCCAGTCCTCTTCAGAGGGGTAGGTCCCTCCGGTGAGGTGTACCGAGCAGGGGTGGGCAAATTCATTGCCCTTATCCTGGCTTGATGGGGGACAAAAGGCAGCCTCCCTCTGTCTTCCTGACCACGGGCCTGAAACTCTGGTCCTTGAGGACCGCTTTCCTCCATGTTCCTGAGGTTTCCCACCTGCAACACACCCGATGGAAATGATCGGCTCATCAGCAAGTTCTGCAGGGGCCTGATAACGATCCTGATCATTTGAATCAGGTCTGTTGCAGGAAGAAAACTCGATTCAAAACATGACGGGAAAGCGGCCGTCGAGGAGCGCCGTGCCAGACACCTGGTCTTGACCGTTGTTTGCGCCTGTGCACCACAGCAGCTCAGAGGATACTGGATTTGAGGCGGAACTGTCACCCTGATGACACGGGTAAACACCTTGGCTAGATGTAGGGCTCCTTCCCCATGGTGGATAATGGGGTCTGAGATTGGCTGGCAAGCGGTTCAGGGTGTACCCCGCCTCCTGCCCAAAGACAGCTGGGATGGGCTCCAGGGTAAGCCGATTAGAAAATGGATGGATGATACAGTGTGTCCAGTAGGACATGCGGCGGACCGCATATACTGCAGGACACCTGTAGCAGCACGTGTCCAGCTTCTGTTGGACATACAGTATGCGGTGCGCGTAGAGGCCGCGCGTCTCGTGAAGGGGACAACGAGCGGTGGCGGTGATTCTCACATTCCTGCCGCTGATAGAAACGCTTGACTGCTAACTTAGTTGACACAACGCGGCAGGAATGCAGCCTGCAACACAAACACCGATGCATGATGGGGATCTGGGAAGCTGACAATCTCACCATCTGACAATCAAGTCTGCCGGGAGTCGCGCCGGGCTCGCGTTGAACCCGACTCGCCGGACGCACTACATCCACGCGCTAAACTGCGATGCCGACTTCACCACGAGGTCATTCCTGGGCAGTGCATTCACCATCGTATTCATGAATCCCCATGATGTCGTACACGATGTGGCGTTGAGATCTGACCTTGTATCCACGAGACGGCGCCGTGGCGTACGGATCGCACTGTCCGCAATGTCAGGCACGATGTCATCCTTCCAGTGATGCCGCGATGACGCGACATTTTGCTCGCCAGAGCCGCGGTGATGCGTCACACGTGATATTGACAATGATGTCCCATGATTATTGATGACGACGTAACATGTTGCCGCCGCTGCCGATGTGACTGTCTCCAGGGCGACGACACGGAGCTGTGCGCCGGGCGAGACTGTTCCGCCTGTCGATGCTTTCCGGCGAAGGGAGCCAGGGTGAGACTCCACCAACCGCACAAAACAAACAATCGCGGCTCGTCCAACCTCAAGCGCGCCTCGAGACCGCAACGAATCACATGGTGACAATCGAGGAAATCTTCTCTTTTTAGGACTCTGAACAGAGCTAACAAGGTCAGGACCACATCCGGGATTTAAAGGCAGAACGGAGACAGTTGTGTCCAAAACCTAGCTCGTGAAGCTCAGAAATTAGACCCCAACTTAAGAGAGTGACAAAGGAGAGGATGGTTAACATCCACAAGTTAGCCAGCCGAGTCCAGAGGTTATCCGGAACGTAAGAACTGACTTCAAAACCAGTTTCCCATCATTTTGTTTTGTGTGTGTGTGTGTGTGTGTGTGTGTGTGAGAGATAATACAAAGAGGCTATGAAACATTTCTATGCTTTCCTTTCCTCGCGGCCTTCTGAGGGAAACTGTGGCCACAATCTGGCCCGCGGCAAACATTCGTTGGACACCCTGGGGCCCTGACTTAAAGTCCACTTTGAGGTGATAGGAGCTGTCTCAAATGTGTGTAGGTGTGTGTGTGTGTGTGTGTGTGTGTGTGTGTCCATGTGCTTGTTTACACACACACACACACACACACACACACACACACAGGCACATATACTTTATAGTTTTCACATCACCATATTGCACGATGTAACAGAAATCAACTGTTTGTGTGTGCGTGCGCGTGTGTGTTTGTACAGCCGGGGCCCGCAGACAGGCAGAGAGCGTTGCGGCAAAGCGTCTGTCTCACTGATTTCACACGTCAATAATTCCAGAGAAAGCCGGAGAGCGCAAAAACTAACAGAGATCAGACCTGTCACATCTCATCTCATGCGCGCACACACGCTGGAGTGGGGAAGGGGGGGGGGGGGGCTCTGCCCATCCCCTTGTGGTCACGTCGGTGCGCGTCGTCACATGAATGATTGTCATTACTGATGTTGTTGATAATGTTGTTGACGTGAAGTCCTTCGAAGAGGACTTCTCGGATCTTTTGAGTCCAGGGGGAGAAATGTTGCCAAGAGCCCCGTCATAACACCAACTCGAATTCAAAACAGCAACCAAGTTACTATTTAGAAGACAGAAGTCGACATGTTTTGAAAACATGTTCACATTTTGGGAGAAAAACACGCGCATCGGAGCCCGGACGTGGCTCCGTACCAGGCGTGAGACGGGACGTGTTAACCACTTGACACCGTGCCGCCCAAATGCAATTTTCCGATTTCAGTGCAAACCATCCAACCAGTCATCACATGGAAACACACCCGCAGCGCTTGACCAAACTTTCACAGTCGGTTCGTCAGCCAGCCTGATGGTGGTCTCGCGGTGTGTGAACTCGCGTTCAGAGGAGGGAGAGAAGAAGAGGCGTCGGCATGACCTCGCAAACTGCGGGATGCAGTCTTGGCTGAGGGGAGGACGCGAGGCAGTCGTTCCTCCGGGGCGCGCGTGAAAACTAACAAACAAAAAGTCCAACGGAGTCAATAAAACAGGAAAGCGGGGACAAGTACAACAAAGGAGAAAGAAATAAGAGAAAGTGAGTCGGAGCTGCTGCAGCAGGCTAGCTGACTTTCAGTAACCCGACGTGACTCAAGAACGAGACAAAGTCGTAGTCTTCGCGAAAAAACTCGTATTTGTCCAAGGCCGATTTCCAACATTGATTCTACATTCAGGCAATACTCAATTTTGTTCTGCCCCCGAAGCCGACTCATTTGGAGAACGCGGATGACCTGCTGTTTGCGAATGTTTGAAACGCCACTTGTGCGGCTTTGACTCTTTGCTGGCTTTCCTCAGGGGTCTCCGGGGTCTCTTGGGCCTCAGGGCCCTCAGGGGCCCCCAGGCTTCCCAGGCCCGCAGGGTCCTCCAGGAGAGAAAGGCAAGCGAGGAGCCGAAGGCTCGGCAGGACCTCCGGGACCAAAAGGAGACACGGTGAATGAAGACACAGTGAATCCCGTTCATCGGAGGCGACGCAATCCAGAACTGTCCGCGATAGTTGAAGATCCGCAATAAACCCGAGCAAGACGTTCACCCCGCCCACAAACTTCAAAGGTTTTTCGTTAAACAGACTTCAAGCTAGTAAAACAAGCGCATATTCAAGGATTTCTATGGATCTCTTCTCCCTGTCAAAGAAACTCTCGGGTCACATGACTTTGAGGAAACAAAAGAAAGAAAGAAACTGCGTCAAAGAAAAAGCACCTGACTTTGCTGTTTTGTTCTTTTTCTCAGGGAGCTGTTGGTGTTCCCGGATTTCCTGGTTTAGAGGGAGTCCCGGTAGGAAGCCCTGTGTATCGCCAGGATCTTAAGCTGCAGGACTGAGACAATCTTTCCTGGATGACCATCTTTGGTTTGTTTGTGTAATCAGGGTCACCCGGGCCCAGCTGGTGGTCCTGGTTTTCCAGGTGTGGATGGATGTAATGGGACGAGAGGAAGACAGGGAAATCCTGGACTACCTGGAGAACAAGGGCCCCGCGGTGCAACGGTCAGGACCACAGGCCGGCCTACATTTTAGGGTCACAACCAAGAACGCGTGAACGAGACTGCAACACCTCAACTGGACCACAACACATAAATTAGACCACAAGAAATCTGGCTCAAACCACAACACCTGAAATGGACCTCTTGGGTCGACACGGGGGGTGGGGGGGGTGGGGAGAGAAAAAATAAAATAAAATAACCCGCGGTGCAACGGTCAGGACCACAGGCCGGCCTACATTTTAGGGTCACAACCAAGAACGCGTGAACGAGACTGCAACACCTCAACTGGACCACAACACATAAATTAGACCACAAGAAATCTGGCTCAAACCACAACACCTGAAATGGACCTCTTGGGTCGACACGGGGGGTGGGGGGGGTGGGGAGAGAAAAAATAAAATAAAATAAATCGCCTGACGGAAACCACAAGGTCCGACCTACACCGCAACACCGGAAAGCTGACATCCAAAGATGGCAACACCTGACGTAGACAACATGAATTTCTCCATTGGTAGACAAATAAAGGTTTTCATTATCTTATCTTATCTTATGATTAGACGTTGACCACGTGAGGTCTTGTGGTTCTTCTTCAGGAGCATTCAGGACATTTTCTTTTGCCTCCAGTCACGTGCAGGTCAAAATAAGCCAGCAAAGATTAATTGGTTGATTTGCTTGATTGATTGGTTGACCGGCTAACTGGACTTCTGTCGCAGGGCTTTCAAGGATCAAAGGGATTTCCGGGAGATCCGGCGTTCTTCTTTCTCCAGTATCCTGGAGTCCCCGTGAGTGGTCTCCACATCACACTTCCAATATTTAGCATGACCTCATCCCCAGAGGACACGTGATGTCAATTCAACATCGATATGACATCAAAATCCAACACCAAATTGATGTTCCAATTGACGCCACGTGCCCGCTGAGTTGTCTTACGTGCTGTTGTCCCGCGCACATTGTTGGCTGCCGGATGCAATGACCCAATGTCTGTAAGCTTTTCACAATCTTATGGCCCACAGGGTGACGCCGGCCTCGAGGGACTTCCTGGTCTGCCGGTGAGCTCACAATTTGCCTGTCCACCCGGCCTTCCTGTCTGTCTGACTTCTTCCTGTCTTTGTGGTTTCTTGCTTCTCTAACTTCCTGTCCAATCCTCATGCTGCCTGTCTGACTTCCTCTGTGTAGGGTGGACCAGGTCCGAGAGGTTTAACGGGATTCTTGGGTGCTGGTGGTCCTGACGGACTAAATGTGAGAACATTTTCATGACAAACTATTTCAATATCCTTTGACCAGTTAACCTTGACAGTGTGCGCGTGGGCACGCATGTGTGTGTGTGTGCGTGTGCTTGCGTAGGGTCTCCCTGGCCTGCCAGGTTCCAGGGGTCTGCCTGTAAGTATTGCCTCAGATGACTTTTGCTTGCATCCCTGAATGTGCAGTAGCTCCTTTTGGGGACAGAAGAGAAGAGGAAGTGTTCAAACAGCGGAGGAAATAAGAAATGATGCGGAGGAGTTTGTGTGTACATATGTTTCAGGGCGAACGAGGTCGATCGGTGCTGGGACCGAAAGGGGATGAGGTACAAAGTAGGAACGCTACATTTTGTGACAGGACAGTGGGCATTTAACTGGTGTCGTCCGCAGGGTGAACAAGGTTTACAGGGTCCCCCGGGCCCATTTGAGTATGTAGACCCCCCAGAGGAATTCTACATCAAAGGAGAGCAGGTGACTGCGTCTCGGCCAATCACGCAAGAGCAGTCATCTTTTCGACCGCGGCATCTAACCTTGTGTCTTCTGTTTGTTTCGTCAGGGTCCGGCGGGGCCCAAAGGGGTTTGTGGAGCGCAAGGCCTGCCAGTAAGTCCACTCCAGGGTTCTATCGCGTCCTCCGACTGAGCTTCATCAGATCTAATTCTACCCATCTGGACTTTCAGGGTCTGGATGTTTTCCCTGGCGTCAAGGGCGAGAAGGGGATTGTGGGACTTCCTGGACCCAGGGTGAGGCATCCTTCTTTGGTGGTGCTGCTGGCTGTGTGGAGGATGTGGAAGAGAAAGTGGGTGTTAGGATGGTGGTTGTATTGTGTCAAGAGAAGATCTCGGGCCTGATTTGCTAGGGCCGACGCACTACCGGACCGCGGCTGAACCTGACTTGGACTGAAGCTTCGCCAAAAACGCTAGTTCCTCAAAAAGTGTATTGTACTCGATCATGTTTATTCAACCATCAAAGCGTAGGGCGGGTGCAACGGTCAGGACCACAGGCCGGCCTACATTTTAGGGTCACAACCAAGAACGCGTGAACGAGACTGCAACACCTCAACTGGACCACAACACATAAATTAGACCACAAGAAATCTGGCTCAAACCACAACACCTGAAATGGACCTCTTGGGTCGACACGGGGGGTGGGGGGGGTGGGGAGAGAAAAAATAAAATAAAATAAATCGCCTGACGGAAACCACAAGGTCCGACCTACACCGCAACACCGGAAAGCTGACATCCAAAGATGGCAACACCTGACGTAGACAACATGAATTTCTCCATTGGTAGACAAATAAAGGTTTTCATTATCTTATCTTATCTTATGATTAGACGTTGACCACGTGAGGTCTTGTGGTTCTTCTTCAGGAGCATTCAGGACATTTTCTTTTGCCTCCAGTCACGTGCAGGTCAAAATAAGCCAGCAAAGATTAATTGGTTGATTTGCTTGATTGATTGGTTGACCGGCTAACTGGACTTCTGTCGCAGGGCTTTCAAGGATCAAAGGGATTTCCGGGAGATCCGGCGTTCTTCTTTCTCCAGTATCCTGGAGTCCCCGTGAGTGGTCTCCACATCACACTTCCAATATTTAGCATGACCTCATCCCCAGAGGACACGTGATGTCAATTCAACATCGATATGACATCAAAATCCAACACCAAATTGATGTTCCAATTGACGCCACGTGCCCGCTGAGTTGTCTTACGTGCTGTTGTCCCGCGCACATTGTTGGCTGCCGGATGCAATGACCCAATGTCTGTAAGCTTTTCACAATCTTATGGCCCACAGGGTGACGCCGGCCTCGAGGGACTTCCTGGTCTGCCGGTGAGCTCACAATTTGCCTGTCCACCCGGCCTTCCTGTCTGTCTGACTTCTTCCTGTCTTTGTGGTTTCTTGCTTCTCTAACTTCCTGTCCAATCCTCATGCTGCCTGTCTGACTTCCTCTGTGTAGGGTGGACCAGGTCCGAGAGGTTTAACGGGATTCTTGGGTGCTGGTGGTCCTGACGGACTAAATGTGAGAACATTTTCATGACAAACTATTTCAATATCCTTTGACCAGTTAACCTTGACAGTGTGCGCGTGGGCACGCATGTGTGTGTGTGTGCGTGTGCTTGCGTAGGGTCTCCCTGGCCTGCCAGGTTCCAGGGGTCTGCCTGTAAGTATTGCCTCAGATGACTTTTGCTTGCATCCCTGAATGTGCAGTAGCTCCTTTTGGGGACAGAAGAGAAGAGGAAGTGTTCAAACAGCGGAGGAAATAAGAAATGATGCGGAGGAGTTTGTGTGTACATATGTTTCAGGGCGAACGAGGTCGATCGGTGCTGGGACCGAAAGGGGATGAGGTACAAAGTAGGAACGCTACATTTTGTGACAGGACAGTGGGCATTTAACTGGTGTCGTCCGCAGGGTGAACAAGGTTTACAGGGTCCCCCGGGCCCATTTGAGTATGTAGACCCCCCAGAGGAATTCTACATCAAAGGAGAGCAGGTGACTGCGTCTCGGCCAATCACGCAAGAGCAGTCATCTTTTCGACCGCGGCATCTAACCTTGTGTCTTCTGTTTGTTTCGTCAGGGTCCGGCGGGGCCCAAAGGGGTTTGTGGAGCGCAAGGCCTGCCAGTAAGTCCACTCCAGGGTTCTATCGCGTCCTCCGACTGAGCTTCATCAGATCTAATTCTACCCATCTGGACTTTCAGGGTCTGGATGTTTTCCCTGGCGTCAAGGGCGAGAAGGGGATTGTGGGACTTCCTGGACCCAGGGTGAGGCATCCTTCTTTGGTGGTGCTGCTGGCTGTGTGGAGGATGTGGAAGAGAAAGTGGGTGTTAGGATGGTGGTTGTATTGTGTCAAGAGAAGATCTCGGGCCTGATTTGCTAGGGCCGACGCACTACCGGACCGCGGCTGAACCTGACTTGGACTGAAGCTTCGCCAAAAACGCTAGTTCCTCAAAAAGTGTATTGTACTCGATCATGTTTATTCAACCATCAAAGCGTAGGGCGATGGTCAAGGAAGAAGCAAGTTGCGATGAAGCCAGTCGAGCGAGAGGGCAGGGAGAGGGTGAGGCGCATGACGAGCAGCTTTGCTAAGCAATGAAAGAGCGGGGCACCTTTAAGAGAGTCGCAACCCAATGAAAGTGTTGGTGTTTGGAAACCAGACTGTTTTGGGTCTTTTCCACCGTACGGCCATGAGAGGTGAGCAGCATTGCCATTTCATGTGTGGTGTTCATTTACCGCTGAAGTTGAATTCCTGCTGATGTTGCTGTTGCTGCTTCTGCGACCGATGGACGTGCGCAGGTCGGGTCTGTACAGCCACTTGCTGCGGACTCGAGACCTGTTCATTCAAACAAAACGAGGCTTCCCCAAGGTGATCAGTAGGAAAGATTTCTTTTGGGTCACTTGTTTGACTCTTCCACAAACACTTCTAATTCCATCGTGTCAAAGTTGGTATTGTGCTCGTGGTGCTGTGCCAAATGTCCAAAAAGCATCAACATTACTTACGTAAAGTGCAAAACCATTCTTCAAAATCACATTCTTCACAACTTTTAACCGTGAAGATCCTGTGCGCAATATTTATGAGTACTCTAAGTGAACACTCAATGAAGTACCCCCCCCCCCATGATTGGTGACGTCAGCAAATGTGTCTGTGGTCTTCAGGGACTCCCGGGACGCCCTGGTCTACCTGGTTACAAAGGAGCTCAGGTGAGTAGAACGTGCACTCCCACGAAATCGCAGTTCATAGCTAACTTCCCAGCTCAGACCAGCTATGTCAAAAATGACGGATGTGCAGCGCCAGCACAAGATTTGTGGGGTCCAGAAAGCATATGTGATTGTGTTACAGGGCCCTGGAGGAAGCTCTGGTCTTCCAGGTTTGATCGGACAAGAAGGTCCAAAGGTCGGTGATGGGTTCAAACACCCTCTGCTTGCTATGGAGATGAATCACGGGTGGCATATGATGATACCCATTGCTTCTGTTCCCAGGGCATGATGGGAGATCCTGGTCTCAAAGGCCTCCCTCGGGAAATTGTCATCACCCTTTTGGGTAGATGTCCACATCCATAGAGGCACCCATCCATTTTCCTCACGTACGACTGTTGACACCCAGATGTCCATTTGTCCTCAAGGTGACGCTGGAGATCCAGGGACTCCGGGCCTGACAGGACCTCCGGGAGATCGTGGATTCATGGGACCGCAAGGGCCCCGAGGATCCCCTGGTAGATCCATACCAGGTCAGAGCACAGCAGCGCTATCATTGCATGACTTTTCACGAGAGCCATTCGACTCGTTCAGGAATTGTACTTGACCGACAATTTTTTTCCTGAACTCTGATTAGGGCCAGCAGGTGTGGTGGGAGTGAGGGGGACTCCTGGATGCAGAGGTGACAAAGGAGATCCAGGTCAGGTTATCACAGATCAAGCATTACCTGGAGAAACTGGAAGACCTGGCAGCCCAGGCCCCAGAGGTGCAAAAGGCCAACCTGGGATGCCAGGTATGCTGGTGTTTGTTTAGGAAAACAATACTTCGTCCTTCCACTATGCGGGCATTTCAGTTTTGTTTTGCTTTGTTTGTGTTATCCTACAGGCTTTTACTGCCTTCCGGGAGTGCCAGGAGAATCTGGAGAACCTGGTGAACTAGGGCCTTTTGGCCCACCAGGTGATCGGGGATTCAAAGGTTAGTGATGAGGCTCCGCTGATTCCCTTCATTCATGTAAAATGTGGAGCAAGATGTAACAGCATGTGTTTTGGGGCAGGGCGCCAAGGTGAATGCTTCTGTGGTCCTCCATTTATGGTGAGGGGAGCCCCAGGCCCAGTGGGGAAGCCCGGTTTGGCGGGGTATCCAGGGTCCCCTGGAGCTCAGGGGCCAAGAGGGGAGACAGGCTGCGTGGGAGACACGGGTGTGACTGGACAGCCGGTAAGGAAACGTTTGGCCCAAATGGGGTCCCAAGTTTGGTACCTTAATCGGAGCAGGCAGGGTCTTAAATACTTAAAAAAAAAAAGTAGACTCTCTTTGCCAGGTTTGTTGAACTCCAGAAAATGTTCAAATTTCTTCTCTTGAACGACTGAGTGGTTGTTTGATTGTTGGACTGGTTTGCAGGGCCTCGGTGGCTTACCTGGTGTCAAAGGGTTCAAAGGTCAAAAAGGAGACTTCATTGTGGTAGAAATCAAAGGCAAGTTGACTGACTTTGACCTCCAGGTTGACGTGGATATTGATATCGAGTCATGTGAACATGGTTGAGCTCTCAAAAAATCTTGTCAGACTGTGGATGACCTGAAGATTGTGTGAAGTGATAAAACCACATCTGCATGTTGCACTAACCAAACATTTGTTCCCAGGTGAGAAGGGCGCAAGAGGTGAGCCGGGTCTTGCAGGTAGACAAGGTTTTCCTGGGAGAAGAGGGCAGGATGGACTCCCAGGACTCCCCGGAAGCCCTGGACCTCAGGTCTTTGGCTCTCGCTGCTCCAGTCATTGAAGCATCAAATAATTCCACAAAATCCTATGAGCTTGTTGAGTCCGCAGACAAGAGGACCTGACGATGAAAACTCTCCTCTCCTTTGCATGTTGAGTTTTCCTGCTCACCTTACATTTGTTTACAGGGAGAACGTACCTCCAGTTCTCCAGGGGACAGAGGCCTGAAGGGTCTCCCTGGCCCCAAAGGACTAACTGGACCCACTGGACCCCAGGGATCCGGTGTGGTTGGGGCAATAGGAAATCGGGGCGATCCAGGATCCCCGGGACTTCCAGGTTTCGCTGGCTTCCCTGGCCTGAAAGGTGCTCAAGGTAAAGCTCAGTCTGATTACAAAAGTTGTCTGCGAAAAAAAATCAACGCCGTTGGCACCGTTGGACTGATGACTCAACTCTCCATAGGTGAAACACTTCCTTGTATACCCAGAAACCCTGGAGCCCCAGGACAGAAAGGGGAGGCCGGAGATACAGGTGAACCCAATCGTGATGGTCTTCCGTCAAGTTTTTGTTCACCTGTCTATCTGACATACCGTTGAACTGCCCAGGCCTCAGAGGGCTTCCTGGTCCTCCTGGTTTCAATGGATTCACTGGACCCGATGGACCTAAAGGGGAAAAAGGACAGTCTGGACTTCCTGGACCACACGGACTAGCAGGTACCGCTGCATTTGTACCACACTTTTGTCCAGAAGCTACAGGCTAACAGTTAACAACTTGTCTGCCTCTACAAGGACCACGAGGTCTTATTGGAGATATTGGAGTTGAAGGACCTGAAGGCTTCAGTTTTGCCGGAGAGCCAGGTACTGTCTTGTCTAAGATGGGTAATTTCATAGAAAGGAGATGACTGTATCGCAAAGTTAATGCGGAATGCATAGCCCCAATCAGTAAGTGGAGATAAAGGCACATATGCCCCAGACAAATGTACAGGAATCTCTGATGACTGCCCCTACCCTCTTCACACATGGAAAGTGACATATCAAATGGACCACTGTGCTCCTTCAGCACTTGTGCATGTTTTTTTCTGTGTGTACCAGGCTCTCCGGGTGCACCGGGCACTCCTGGACTGAGAGGACCAGCTGGTGAGTCTTATGTGGGGACCTCAGGACCCGTTGGCTTTCCAGGCTTAGTGGGCTCTCCGGGACCTAAAGGAGTCCCAGGCCAAGCTGGCAACCAGGGTTTCCAAGGTGAGGCCAAAATCTGAAATCCAAATGGTGGCTCTATTGCTGTGGGACTTATTCCCGACCTTTCCCTCCATAAAGGCACACAAATGCTGTGACCCGAACCAGCCCCTCTGCATGATCATCACAATCGTTGATGGAGTTGTCAAGATTTATGTGTCTGCACATGAAACATTGGTGTTCTTTTCACATGTTCTCGTCTTCTTCAGGGGTCCCAGGTCTGCCCGGAGTTCCAGGGCCTAAGGGCCAAAGAGGACAGGATGGGGCACCGGGCAATAATGGTTCCCCCGGCCCCATCTCTGATCTGTGCCAAAGAGGAAAACCTGGTCCCACAGGCCCTCCCGGTCCACAAGGAGCTACTGGCCCCTCTGGTAATGTGTGATCTGAAGCAACGTCCTAATGTCATGGCTCTTGTTTCACCATGAGAACTTGTGATCCAAGTCAGGGACACCTGACCTTAAGACTTATTTTCCCCTTCGTGGTTTTGCTCAGGATGTTTTGGGGAGAAAGGTGATATGGGAGAACCAGGATCACCAGGGTATGGCCCCCGCGGCCCTGTGGGCAAACCAGGGTCTCCTGGTTTTCCTGGGTATCCGGGACTTCCGGGCCCTCCTGGTCCCAGTGGAGAATCTGGATTTGCTGGGTGGGATGGACAGAAAGGTAAGCAGCCTCCTGACAGCATCAACTTTTTCATCAGTAAGCTGTTTGTTAGTCTAGGATTTAGGAGTGCCTCGAGGACATCGCCGTGAAGGGGGAACTCAAAGGGCTTTCGGACCCATCTAAGTTCATATGGTACCCACGTGTCATCGTCATCTCACAATCAGGTCTGACGGGACCCCTTGGTAACAACGGTGTCCAAGGAGTGCAAGGATTGATTGGGTTCCCAGGATATCCAGGGGGGACAGGAGAGAGAGGACCTAATGGACAAGATGGCAGGCCAGGATGTCAAGGTCCCAAAGGAGAGAAGGGTAAACACTGCTACTATTACACGCACGAAAGCAAATCATACTAATATCAGGCAGCACAGTGCCTTCAAGTTCAGTGGTTGGGGGTTCGAATCCGGTTGTTCTCCCCACCCAGGTTTTATCCAAAGACTCCGGCTTCCTCCTGCATTCCAAGAAACCAAAAAAAAACTCTCAATTGTGTGAATATGCCGACCGGTCCAGGGTGTACCATGAAGTCAGCTGGGAAAGGCATTAGCTCATTTGTGACCATGACAGGAGAAACAGTATCCGAAACGGATGGGTGCATAGACACATCAAACAAAAGCTTAATCGATTGACATTGCGTCTTGTTGTTGTGGTTCTGCAGGCTGTAAAGGGTACCCGGGACCGACCGGGGAGACAGTGGGTGTCCCTATCAAAGGTGAAAGAGGAAAGCCTGGTCCGCCCGGTGTCAATGGTTTCCCCGGTGCACGAGGTTAGACTGAAGTCAAGCATTTAGGCGTAATAGGAACGTTTTGAGACAGACTGAATGAGTCTTTCAGGCAGAGAATTTCTGTTTTTTGTTTTTTTTTTCCATTGCCAGGAAATAAGGGTGCACGAGGACTTTTGGGCAAGCCTGGGCCCCCAGGCACCAATATGCCGCCGGGCATCAGCGGGACGCCGGGTCCACAAGGGTCTTTAGGCAAACCGGGGCTTTCTGGAGGACCTGGGCCTCCTGGACCTTCCGGTTTTCTTGGCTTCCCTGGAGAACCAGGAGACCCAGTAAGATGAGAGAAGAGCATGTTCATTAAGTAGGGTTAGGCAACACACATCGCAGATATGTTGTATCTTCCAAACGACACAACTAACATTCAAGGCTGAAAACACCAACTACAGGCCCTACATAGTTGCTTCGTCAGTCACAAATTGATTGGATTTGATTGGATCTCGCACATAATTGCATTGCATTGTGGGTGTTAAGTGTTTAGATGCGTGTAGGTGTTTGCTATATGTTTGGAAACATAATGCCCAAGTCTGCAAAAACACACAAGGGATTTGTCCCCAGTTGTATGATACATGAAGGGTTAGGATTCAAATCAGTTTGCGCTCTTCCTACTCCGGGTCAGACCGGCAGTAGATGGTTGGTTTCAATTAATCAATCAATCAAACTATTCAGTATGGGCGATTTCAACTTTCTTTGTGGTTTTCTTGTATTGCACGTCCGAAACGAAAAGTTCAATCTATCACGTAGATCTGATGAAAATCAGGATGTCTACAAAATAGCGATGTTGTCATACAGGGTGACCAAGGATGCCCTGGGAGGCCCGGAGAACGCGGTCGACGAGGACCTCCTGGGTCCAAAGGTACGGTACTACACATCTTCCTGTCGCCATGACACAGCTGATGGGCATTTGTCAAAATTCTGCTTTAATGTATCAGGTGATCAAGGAGAGTCGCGCAGTAGACCTGGTTTACCTGGAGACAGGGGGCCTCCTGGAGCCCCGGGACCCCGAGGTGAGGTTCTAGCACCAGAACCTTTGTCATCATTTCCATCAACATGAATCAGAAAACCACTAACTCAATTGTTCTTCATCAGGTGCTTCTGGACCTCGAGGTGATCCTGGAGCACCTGGTTTCATCGGAGAGCCAGGTCAGAGAGGCTGCAAAGGAGATCTCGGACAGCCTGGGGGGCAAGGAGCACCAGGTACTGGGTCCTAGCTCTAAAGTCTTCATGTGCTGCTCAGGCTACTCATCACAGTCACGAAGGGGGTCATGCTGCTGTTTCTAAAAATCTTGAAGCAATTTTCAAGTCCTGGCAAACAGAACAAAACTCTTAACTCGTCCTTTCCGTTCATCAGGTGTGATTGGACCCCCAGGCCCCAGAGGCCGCCCAGGGGTTCCAGGTCTTCCTGGCAACGCGGGTGCCGACGGTCCCCCTGGACCGTACGGCATCTCAGGACTCCAAGGTGGGCATGGCTAGTTTTGTTTTTGTTTTGACAGCTGTGTAACTATTAATTCATACTCAACCGTTGGAACAGGTCCTCCAGGACCACTGGGACTTCACGGCCTGGATGGACTAAAGGGGGTGAAAGGGGACATTGGCAGCAGAGGTGTGTGGATCAACGAGATGACAACCGATGTACCAAAGTACCTTAACGTACAACAGACTGTGTCTGTTCACGTTATTTCTTCAGCAACATTTGTCAACTTTCCTGTGCCGTTTAACGTACAACAGACTTTGTCTGTTCACGTTATTTCTTTCATTTCTTCAGCAACATTTGTCAACTTTCCTGTGCCGTCTCTTCAGGTCTCAGTGTTCCTGGTTCCCAAGGTTCTCAAGGTCTTCCGGGAGATAAAGGCCCGTTTGGTCCTCCGGGTCTCCCAGGTTCATCACAGCATGGACCTCCAGGACCCAAAGGCCCTTCAGGATCTAGAGGTTGGTGATTGAGGCCTCTAGTTTCCCTCAGGCCTGATAAAGATGTTGGCTACTTGTGTTCAGGTACTCACTCGCTCTTCATTTACATGTCCAGGGACACAAGGACAAATTGGACCTTCGGGTGCATCCGGACCTGACTGTAAAAACCCCCCCTCTGGGATTTCAGGAGACCCTGGCGAACCCGGGCCAGATGGAGAGCCAGGTCAGACGAGAAGTAACTTTTGTGAAAAGTTGAGAGTTGATCAGTGACCTGACTGACCTCAGACTACCTTTCAGGTTACCTTGGCGAGATGGGCAGTGCGGGTCCTAACCCTCCAGTGCCTGGCGATGATGGGGACAACGGGGGCAACGGATACCCTGGTCCAAAGGGAGACAAAGGGCTTCCAGGGCCCAAGGGACAAGCAGGCATCGGTGGATTTCCAGGTTTAAAAGGTGACTGAGTGGTCATAGTTTTGGGCTCAGGCTGCTGTAGTCCTGGCCCGCCTGAGGCTGCGATGGGTCTTCTCATTTTGAAAATCTGTGCCAACAGGAGAGCGAGGGTCAATGGGCCTGATGGGGATACCTGGAAATGCGGGCCCGAGAGGTTTCCCGGGACCAACTGGACCTCTTGGGTCGCAGGGTTGTACTGGTCAGGAGGGTCCAAAGGGGGAGAGAGGCAGAGTTTTCCCTTGCCCCACTTACCCTTCACCCCAACAGGGCCCTCCAGGACCCTCCGGGCTACCGGGTCTTCCAGGAAGTACTGGTTTTCCGGGAGAAAGTGGCCTCAAGGGACTCAAAGGTGAGACGCTACGAGACATGGTCCTACACAGGATCAGCGTTTGCATGATTTTGATGACGGCTGATGTTGTGCTGCAGGTATGAAGGGGGATGCCGGGTGTGTGGGACCCCAAGGCCCTCAGGGACCTCCGGGACCTGTTGGGGAGCCAGGTCGACGAGGCCCAGAGGGGGAGAGCGGTGAGATGGGAGCAAAAGGTGAGATGAAAAGTTTACATGTTCACACAAGACTCAGACGAGGCCCGACTATAAGCCCTCGAGTTTGTATTACAACCAAATAATAGATGTGGCGTCTCGAAATGTTGTTTGCCGAGAAGAACATCTGAGGTCGCAGTTTCTCGCCAGATGTGTGAGAGTCAGTCGCCAGCCGCAATTTGTTTGCGACTTTCTAGTTCAGTGGCGTTGGGCCGGGGTGGGCGCTGAAAGGTTTTTCTCCGACAAAGATGTTTGTGACTGACCTGACTTCCTGTGCTCAGGTGATCCTGGTTTGACTGGAGACCGTGGAGCCCCTGGACCATCCAGACCCTTGAACGCGGGCTTCCTAATGGTCATCCACAGCCAGTCCAGAGCGCCTCCATCGTGCCCGCAGGGGATGCAAACTCTGTGGGTGGGATACAGCCTGTTGTACCTGGAAGGCCAGGAGAAGGCGCACACTCAGGACCTCGGTACTCGCCTGATCACGCTTAGTTTTAGTTCAAGTTTTGGCCAAGTTTTTTCCAGAGCACCTGTTCTCACGATAAGAGGGGAAAAAAAAAAAAAAAAAACGCGTTTCCTTCCCGCCTTTTATTTGCGCAACTGGCACCATTCTGGGCAAAAGCAAACGGGTTCACGATAAAAGGGGGAAAAAAAAAAAAAAAACGTGCTTGCTTCCAGCTGTTTATTGCGGCACTCTCAGCCCAATGTTCACCCTAACCACTTTGTTTTGCTTCACCAAAATTGGCCACAGACGGGCTTATGGAAATGAGCCTCCGTACAGCGCCCCGCGGTCCGCAAATGGTTCTCGGTTCGTGACTTTGATGCCCCTGGGCAAATATATAGACGTCCGAATACATTGTCAGGTTTGGGAATCTGAGGACATGGGCACAGTTGTCGTCTTTACGTCTCTAAAGACTACCACAATGGATTTGGACTGAAATCAAGCAGATGCGCTTTCGGGCAGACTTTGAGGGTCTTTCCATCCGAGTAAAGAGGGCTAAGCCCGCCGCTGTTGGCCCCCCCGCCCCCTTTTGGAGGGATCCAAAGCCCTGAAAAGAGCTATGGCCAGCTATTTGGATTCCTCCTCAATCCACCATCAAATTGATGGCGCGTGGCCGCTGGGCCGCCTCCCAATGTGAGACGTCCACGTCCGTCCCGCCGTTTGGCATTCCGACGCCGAAACGGTCTGCAGATCAAGCACGCGCCACTCCTTGACAGCAAAGAGAAGACAACGGCGTGGCGGCCGCGCGCGTGTCGTGGGAGCGCACCGGAAGGAGCGCGACGTGGCGCTTTGTTTTGTCGCTGTGTAAGCGCGCTTGTTGTGTTGCAGGCCAGGCGGGCTCGTGCATGCGCGTCTTCTCCACCATGCCCTTCGCCTCGTGCAACATGGGAACGTGCTCGTACGCCGGCCGCAACGACAAATCCTACTGGCTGTCGGCCACGGCCGCCGTGCCCGCCCTGCCCGTGGCCGGAGCCTCCATCGAAGAGCACATCAGCCGCTGCGCCGTTTGCGAGGCGCCCTCCGCCCCCGCGGCCCTGCACAGCCAGTCGTCCAGCCGCCCTCCGTGCCCTCCCGACTGGACCAGCCTGTGGACCGGCTATTCCTTCCTCATGGTGGGTGGCGCTCCTTTTTCCATTCCGAGTCCGTCCCCCCATTCGGCGCTGCGCAATCGTGCCGATACCCCCCAAAAGTGGAAGCCGATTCAGTGGGAGAGCAACGACATACCCCGCGCGGCGCCACCTTGAGTGTCTTGACGCGTTTCCTGAGCTATTGTGCCTTGAAACGGCCGTATGGCGGCATCAAGCGCCGCCGCGATTGAGACCGCACTTCGGACCCTCGGATTTCATGCGATGGGCGGCGAACAAGCGAATAGGCTGCTGACGCGGTTGCGGTTCCGACCAGAACGTTACAGCCGGCACCTTTGAACAAAAGGGCAAAACTCTTGTGAGACGAGCGGCGCCTTTGCGACACTCGCGTGAGCGTGAAGCGGTTTGTTCTGGAGCTACTTTCCAACCCCCTTGAATGGTCCATCGCCGGTGAAAAGAACAGACGTCCTCCTAACTGTCAGAAGGCGTCGGTGGGGCGCCGTGATAGCAGGGCGCCCCCTGCTGGCGCTCGGTCGTCACTACAAATTTGCGGCTGCTGTGGCCCAACGGCGCCCCCTTCCGTTGGAGGGCGAGCCTGTTCAATTCTGACTCCACTTACTGTTATTCCCCGTCGCGGGTTTGGAATCGGGCGAGCACACGCAGGGCATTCTGGCCTCCTTTCCGTCAGCTCATCTGAAAAGAACACAGCAATAAGACCGCACTCGTCCTCATGTCACCATCTTATTCGTGAATTTGGGATGTTTGTATTGAGGGCGGACGGACGGACGGACGGACGGATGGACGGACGGACGGACACACACACACACACACACACACACACACACACACACACACACACGCGGTCGCCACCCCCGAAATGAGAAGCAGCGTTTCATAGGGGGGAGCCAAGGAAGGCTAACGGTCGCCGGTTCGACACAAAGCAGGTTAGATTCCGTATCATTCTTGTCAAGAGGTGAAAATGAATCCCCCAGTTGACAAGACGATCAAATGAATGGAGAATCACATTGTTTCACTTCAAATGACCCAAATGCGGTAAATGTCGCCAATCTCGGTCGTCCGACATGAGAGCAGATTGATGAGGTTTTGTTTTGTGAAACGAGACGTTTGCGACGGGCAGCTTTTACTTTGCTAAACAGTCATCAACATTTTGCGGGCCAGTTCCCGATCGACGTTAGGAACCAAACCAGAAAGGGAACGCGGCTCAATTTAGAAGGCTGCATTTTGGTCCCGTTTTTGGATCAATGGGGGAGAAAACGAAAACACCTTTATTGGAAAGAATAATGGACATTGTTTTCTGATTGATCAATTGGAAATATTTTCAGCCGATCAGGAAAAGACGTCCATTTTTTATTTTGAATCTGGTCCAGTTTCAGAAGAAGAAGAGCCGGCTGGGAATGAAAAACGATTGTGTTTCTCGCGATTCACCCGAGAGAACAATCGACGCCTTCATCGCTCGGAAAAAGTTGCAGTTGGGAGCGGCCGGGGCTTCCGTTTGCGTTTTTGTTTGACGCGCTGTGCCGTTTTGTCGCCGCCCGATCCCCAGCACACGGGCGCCGGCGACGAGGGCGGCGGTCAGTCGCTGACGTCGTCGGGCAGTTGCCTGCGGGACTTCCGGCCGCAGCCCTTCGTGGAGTGCCAGGGCCCGCGGGGGACGTGCCACTACTTTGCCAACATCTACAGCTTCTGGCTGACGGCGCCCGACGCCGAGGCCCGCCGGCACGCCGCCAACGTGGGACGCTGCAACGTCTGCATCAAGGTGGCCCCGCCCCCGCAGCAAACGCCCGCCTCCGATGACGACCGCTTCGAATGAATTAAAAAATGTTTTAAAAACCACACAAAAAGCGCCGTCTCTTTTGGATGTCACGTCCTCGCCTCCCCTCGCGCGCGCTCTCGTTTGGCGCTGGCCAGCTTAACTTGCTCCGCTTGAAATGCCATCAAGCCGTATTTGGTGAAGGTTTTCATTTTCATTGAAACAAACAAAAAAATAGCGCCAGGAGCTTCCGGGCTAAGGAGCACGCTAAATGAAAAGTGACAGAGCGGATATCCAAACGTTCCGAAATGCGAAACTTTTCCTTGTTGTGGTTTTAAATGCCAACAAAAACAAAAAGGCGCAGGCAGTTGACGGGGGCAGCAACGTTTCTTATGAAATGGGGGGAAAATGTACACAAGCCTCTTTTTCAAAGTGATCTCTTATGCCAGTGGTGCCAAAGCCAAGGCCCGTGGGGCCAGATTTGGCCCGCCACATCATGTTAAGTGGCCCGCAAAAGCAAATCAAGCACGTCAAGTGCCATGACGCTCGCTGAAGTCGGAACCCAAATTTCAAATTGTCACGTCATCCGCGATAACAGTCGTTATTCTTGACTTCTGATTTTAAAACGAGTTCGCCATCAATTTGTTGTGCGGCGTATCTGTAAGATGTGGAGGTGATTCAACATTGACATGGCTTCCCAAAATCGGCACTCCAGAGGAAACCGGAACGACAAAAATGAGTTTGGCACCCCCGTCTTAAGCGTAAGCTGTGGCGCTGAGCCAAATCCTTGGCCGGTGTTGCGAATTTGGGGGTTTGGGTCAGGGTTCGTACAAGGTTGCTCGCAGAGAGGGAAAAACTGCCCCAACGTGTTCAAAATGTCCCTTCCACCACAACAAGTAATAAACACGCTGTGCCAATCTTTGCACCCTCGCGCAAACTCTGAGCCAAGGCCCAAATTCGCTGCACTGGCCAAGCGTTCCGTGCGGAAGACGGCCGCCGGCGACATCAAGCGAGTCCGTGGAAAGGGCAAACGCCACTTCCGTGAACGAGCGACTCGTCTTGCCTTACGTGCGGTCACAGAAGTAGTTTCTCGTCCTTTTGAACCGCTGTTGCGCAACAAGAGCGGGCTGAACTGGGAGCGCAAAGAGCCTCGGAGCCACGCCGTTGTGCCGCTTTGCTTCGGCTTGGGACTGTGAACGGGCATCTCCCCGATCTCTGTTATTTGATGCGATTTGGTTCTCCCGGGACCTGCCGGGCGAACCCGGGACCTCGGACATCAGAAAGGCCACGTCAACAAACGAACCGCTCGTGCGCTGACGAGACTTTATTTTGCCAGGGCAGCCACATGACATCAGCAGGCAAACACACGCGGCCCATCAGTGCGGGACTCCTCCCGTGCTCGGGAACGTATTGCTCCTCTTTGCGGCACGATGGCGGCTTTGGGACACGTTTGCGCTGCCGAGTCCTCGCGCCAAACGTGAACGCCGTTCCCAAAAGCGTCAAACATTCAAACGGATCCGGCAGACGCGCGCGCCAGACCTATCGGTAGGCGCGATTAAGAGCGCAAGCGGCGTTCCGAGGCGGGCACGCGGCCGACCCGCCCACGGAGTCCAGGTCGGGGTCCGGGAAGCCGGCCGCCACGACGTCCCGCCCCCTGAAGAAGTCCAAGTCCGACGCCATCTTGGTGCGTCCGGGAAGACTTTCTTTGCCCAGTCGGTACTTGGCTCCGACGACGCGGCCCGCCTGGAAGCCCGCCGGGACCTGGCTTCCTCCCCACGCCGGGTTCAGGCAGTCACTGTCGGCACGAGGCCCGGGGGGGCCGACGGGGGAAGGCGATCCGGGCGGGTCCGCCCGGGCCGGCTTGCAGAGGTAGCCCAGGGCCCGGGCGGGGTAGGCGCTCTCCGCCGCGCGATCCAAGCGGAGATTCTTGCAGGGGTGGACCCCCTCGGGAGGAGGGCGGTGTTGGCTCCACACACACTCCCGGTGGAGCTGGACAGCATCCGCCGGGAAAGCGGCCACCGCGTTCGCGACGGAGAGGCCCGGCTGCGATCGGATGGCGGCGCCCGGAGGAGGAGGAGCCGGGAGTACGTCGGGGGGTCCCGGCGCCGACACCCTGGAACTGGCGCTGATGAGCAGGTTCCGACTGATGGGGCTGGGGTTGGCGATTTGGCCCTCGCACACCGAGGTGGCGCCGGCCTCGGCGCGCGCCTGACACAATTGGTTGATTTGGTGCACGATGCTGCTCAGGTCGCCGCCCCGGTGGTGCAGGCTGGCGGCCATGGACAGCGGGATGGTGGAGGTGGATACCGTTACGTTGGGAGGCGCGTCCGAGTCCGGGAGCTTGCAGGCTCCGTAAGCCCCGGCGGGGGCCTGCTGGAGGCCGCCGGACAGGAGTCCCGGAGTCTGGACGCAGCCGCCGGGTACGGTCCCGGGTGTCTGGGGGTGTTGCGCTGGATGAAGAGCGCCGGGCAGGGCACCTGGCATCTGGGGGTGCGGCGACTGAAGACTGCCGGACATGCTTCGCCGAGGATGGAGACCGCCCGGGATGGCTCCCAGAGTTTGGGAGTGAGGCGGCTGGAGTCCACCGGGCGCGGCGCTCGGCGCCTGGGAGAGGGTCTGCGATCCGACGAAGCCCCGGCCACACATTTGCACGGCCGCTTCCGACACGTGGCAAAGGTCCGGAGGGGCGGCGGCCAGTAAGCCGCGAGGCGTCTGATGCTTCGGCACGGGCAGGCACGCGACACGCGGTGCCGGCGCCCCCCCTCGATGCTGCTGCAGCGGGTCGTGGGCGAGCCTCCGGGTCGCCGGCGGCAGCCCGTGAGTCTGGGGCGAGGAGGCGGGCACGGTCAAATCGTGCGGGTGAAACGGCATTTCCTTGGGGGCGGCGTACGGGTTCATGGTGGCCCTGTGGATGCGGTGGTCTCCGCTGCCGGTGAGCGCCCAAGCGATACGGGGCCCCCCTACCCCCTCGACACGGGGGCCGCCCGACCGGAGGAAACTTGCGGACGGACGGCGCGCTCACATTTCCCCAGTCGGGCGTTCATCAGACGCGAGACGACTGAGACGCAGACCGCCGAGGACGAGAAGCGAACCGGTGCGTCAACGTTTGGTGACGGGCGCCGTCGGCCGACGTGCGGCTCCTCGTCTGCAAGTGAACAACAAGTGCGTCAGTCGCCAGATTGGATGGAAGGGTGGAACTGCCGATGTGGAGTCAACATTTTCGGTTTGCAAATGCGCTTGAATGTACTCGCAGGCTAAATGCGAAAGACACAGCATTTCTTTCCCATAATGCCGCAGGGTATGGACATGGGCATACCCCGTGGGGCATTATTGGTTCAAGAAAATGACAGACAAAATCATAAAAATTACGAAGAAACCTTTACTTGATTTTCAAATGTAGTAGTATAATGCAGATCAAATGCAAGGCACCACTGTATTCTTTGACTGTTTTTTTCTACCGCCTTAACCTCCTGGCATGTTTTGTAAAGTTGTCTGCCATTTCTAATATTTGAATTAGCTACATGTTATGTACTTTGTTTATATTCATATTTCCGTCCGGTGCTTTAAATTGTTAGACAAAGATTGTTTATAAATAAATACAAATCAGAAAACAACGGTGGTGGTCCACCGCCGACGACGGACACGCGGCCATCAACGTCATGAAGATGATGACGCAGGTGTAGCATGTAGCTGCAAGCTAACACAAAATGTAGCTGCAAGCTAACACAAATGTCGGCAGTTACGTAAACTTTGGGTGCGTTCGCAAATTGAGCCTGACACCAATCGCGAGTGTCGTGCGCGTTCGGAGAGGCAGAGCGCACTCTCATTTATTTCCGAGCTCGAACTAGCCCAGACAAGCGGACGCACTGGGCTGCGGCTCCGTGTCCCCAGTCGGAACGCCAAAACGGCACTCGGGCACTTTTACTGGGGCACGAAAGGCGCATTTGAACGCTAGTTTCCGGACGGTCGGAGTGACGCAGTGCGCGCTCGGAATCTGTTTCCAAGCACATCCTTTGTCTTCGTTCTTTTGTACTGGTCGACAGGTAGGGTATTGCTGGCCACTAACTAACGACAGTGCCGAGCGGCTTCCGGCGAGTCGAGTACTTACACTTCGAGCGACGTGTCGCGCTCGTCTTGGGGAGTTACGACGATGCCGACAACATTCTCGACGTGAGCCCAATCGGCGACAAAGTGTCCGCTTGGCAGCCCGCTAGCTTGCTAGCCGCGCCGCTCACCTACTGTGGGGCTCGCCGCACACTGCGCATGCGCGAAAGAGCCACCTCACAGTTCCGCCAACGGCCAGCCAGCCGCCCGTGGAGAATGCCTGAGAAATAATCAGCGTCGCCACCGTGAACGCCATATAAGCAAATATGTTATGACAACCAGCGAAATTTTAATGGCACCGAGCAATTATTTCTTATTTATACGAACGGGAAGCGATGACTGCATACGACTGCATGCTGGAAAAACGCCGGCAAACGGACCTGCCTGCTCGGCGGCCGTGTTGGCAAGGGCCACATTCCCACCAAAATCAATGTGGACATTTTAATTAAATAATAATCATGATAACAATAAAGATGACATTGAGATTATTGTGCGTCGTGCTCAATTCTCAATCGATCTCTACGAATTTACTTTTTGTCAACTCCCAAATATGTGCTACCGATATGGAACGTGTAAAAAGTCGAATATTAATCTTGTTAACAAATTATTCCCAGTTCACTCGTCGTAATTGCACTGCATTGTTTGTACAACTTTGTTTACGTTTTTGTTGCCGTTCAAACGGATGAATAGACTTGGCTGCTGACTTTGCCCCTCTTGAGCGAAGCCCAGGGTAGGCATAGGCAGTCATTTTGAAAGGGGCGTGTCCTCGAGTCCATCTTTCGAGCGATGGGCCTGAGCATCCAACCGCCCGTAGATCTCATCTGCGCATGCGTGAAAAGTGACCGTCACTTAACTCACCAACAGCGCATCATCCGAATACATATGGACGATTGAGATTGGTCAATAATTCGTTAAAAAAATAATGAATAGACCGACGTGGGGACTGAATAATCGAATGTATGTTGGGGGGGGGGGGGTCTGTGTCTGTAAATGGACTCAATTTGAACACGGGAGGGTTCAGCCCTATGCCAATTGGAGCCAAAGACGCTTCACAATATCACATCAAAGTTGTGTCATGCATCCCAATGAGAGCTGTGTGCACTATTTGGAGTGGGTTGTCCTCAGCGAAATTTTCGGAGCAGCTCTCGACGTTTCCTGGCTGAACATCTGACTTTTCGTTCCTTCTCAGTTCCCCAGATGAGGATGACAACAAGTCACTGCCAAAACGAGTTCACCTAAAGTGTCATTCGACCACATCAAGAAGAATCTGAACAGTCACATGTCAACTAAAAACACACACACACACACATCACGGTAAAAGCAGAAGAAAAACCGCCTTCCCTCAAAAATGTGTTGGCATATCGAACGCGACAGGGACATGCAGACAGACGTCCGTATGCAATCCCAACGAGGCCAATCAATCGGAATGGGATTCCGATTGGGAGTTGCGCCCTGTGAAGAAAAACAGTCGCCGCTTGAGTTGGTATTGCGAGATGAGTCCCTCGAGCTTGTCGAGATTTGCAGAAATGCGTGTCCATCCAACATCCTTTCTCGATGTTAGCCGGTTGCTTTACAAACATGACAGCTTGTGGCTACATTGACAGCGCAGGGCACCGTCCCCAATTGGGATTTTTTGATGTCATCGTCCACATTCTCAAAGCAAACGCAACTTGTCCTGTGGAGGGCGCGCGGGACGCATCGGTTGTGACAATTTGAAGGATTTTGTGCAAGCGGGGCAAATTTTTTCCCACCTCATCTTCTCCCCGCTCGGCCTTCGCCATCTGTTTTGTCCGACAAGTGCGAGACCTTTTGTCGACGTGTACGCCAGATGAGCGCCACCCGAGCATCCACACTGCGCTCACATCAGACGGTCGTTGACGGTGACAGGAAGGGGAGCGCACGGGAGAAAAACAAATGTCACGCGGGCAAAACAAAAAGCGCAATCGAGCCGCAGTATGAGCACAGCTAAAGATGCGAAACGGGTGAACGCCACGGCAGCTGTCAGATTTGCAGCAAAAATCCAAGTGCATCGTTTCCGACTTGGAACGATTTGCAGCGCAAAATGGCAAAACTTTGGAACGGCCCAAATAAACCGTGCGGCCGGCGGGGCCCGCTCGAGCTCCAACCGGGTGCAAACGCGTTTGACAGCTCCGCCGTCGTGGCTCAAGAGTGATTTCCAACGCTGCCCAAAGTGAAGACGACGACGACGATGACAAATCAGAAGAAAAGGAAGCAGCTGGCAGAAAGCTTGGCTCAGCGCCGCCGCGCGGTGCCAGCGGCAGACCGTGAGGGGCGCTCCAAGGTCGGCGAAGGCACCAAAGGAGTTTTCTGGTCACCGATCCGGCTCCAGCGCCGCCACCCTTCAGCCGCTGGTCTTGGCCATCTTCTGCAGCAGCGGAATCTGCCAGCGACAGACAGCGGCGTCAACGCAAGCCCCTCCACAACACTTCAACAGCCTACTTTGCCGTTTTTCACGTAGCGCGGCAGGGTCTTGGCCCCCATTAACCGCCATCAGTGAACTGTATTCCGTTCGTTACAGGGGGAAAAAAAAAAACAACACTCAGATCACAGGGGCACTTCAGAAACACGGATATGATTTTGCCGGGTAACATTTGGAATGCGGCGAGAGAGCGCAGGGGAGTCCTCAAATTGGAGCGACAAGTTGCCGGCATTGAGGTGGCCGATATTCTGCCTGTCCGTTGGGAGGATGCGTCCGGGGACCAAGACCAAATGATTCGAGCCACGATATGGCTGGCGAGTCACTTGGCCAATTCCTTTTTTTCTCCGTGGCAAATATTGCAATTGGCTTGGGGCTCCCGAAATCCCGGTGGACGGGCCCGGGGGCCATTTGGGAACGCACGCGGGGTTGCTGGAGCTCGCAGTCGGCTCGTACCTTGGTGAAGTCGACGCCCGCCAGCGCGTTAACCGAAGCGGGGAGTTCCGCCAGGAGTCGGTCGACCTGGCCCGTGACATGGCCGCCGCCGCCGCCGCCGCCATCTTCACCCAGGATGACGATCCGGTCGGTCTTGGCCAACGGCGCCGCCACCTTGGCGGCGATCTGCACCAACAAGCGACATCACTTCCCCACACGTACGGCACATTGGACAATTACAGGTGGACTTGACTCGACCCCATTGCGGCGGCGTTACCTCGGGCAGAGCCTGCAGGACCAGGGCGGTCTTGGCGGCGTCGCCGTAGCGCCGGTAGGCCTCGGCCTTGAGCCTCATCTTCTCGGCCTCGGCCTTGCCCACCGCCTCCGCGCGCGCGGCCTGCGCCTCGCCGATCTTTCGGATCTTCTCCGCCTCGGCCTGCGCGATGAGCACGCGCTTCTTCCTGAGGACGGTTGAGAACCGCGACAAAACGTTGAAAGAGTCGGCGAGGAGCGAGTCATCGGCGAGGCAGCGACATCATTCTCGACTCCCGGATCGCCCCGATTCAGCGACGCGACAAAGGATGAGGCCGGTTCAAAGCATCCGTCAATGAGCTGCAAATTGTGGCAAACGGCGTCGCGCTGCCCTCATAAGTGAGGCCCGACAGCCCATTTTTGTTTTGTTTTCCCCGCGAGCGCTTCTCACTTGTATCCTTCGGCAAGCCGCCGCATCTTGAAGGCTTCGGCCTCGGCGGGCCGCTTGACGTTGGCGACCAGCTCCTTGTCGGTGCGCCGGACCTCCCGTTCCTCGACGGCGATCTGCTTGCGGCGCCGCACCACCTCGATCTCCATCTCCTCCAGGCGGATCTTCTGCTGCTCCTTGGCCGCCTGCAGCTCGTACGCCAGCTGGGCCTCGGCTTTCTGCCGACACCCGACATAAAAGCGGAGAGTCGCTCACGCCGGGCCGGGAACGTACGCGTTCTCCGCTGCCGGCTGAATACTTTTGCCAACAGGAAGCGGCCCGTCGTTCGTGCCGACCGTTGCCCCCCCCCCCTCCCCCGTTGCCCATTCTAATAAGAAAAGCCATGAAACGAGTGTCGCCAAGTGTTGGGAGTTTGTTTCTCCTGCCGGAAAGGAGCGCAGGCACAAGTATTTTGCGCCCACCTTGGTGTTGACTTCCTGGTTGAAGGCGGCTTTCTGCAGCTCCAGTTCTCGCTTGGAGTCGGCCATCTTGGTGTCGGCCTGGAACTTGATGTCCAACATCTCCTTCTTGCACTCGGCTTCCTGAGGGACCGCACACACGCGCGCCGGGCTCGCGAGGCAGCCGGAAACTCGCGAAAACGAATGAACTCGCGGCGTCGAGGCCAACGGAAACGCCCACGATGTCCGGCGGCCGCTTACCCGAATCCCGGCGTCCCGCTCGGCTTCCGCCACCCCGATGTCGGCGTCCCGGCGGACGGCGGCCGTCTGGGTCTTGCCCAGCGAGCTCAGGTAGTCCAGCTTGTCGTACACGTCCTGCGGGACGCGAGCGAAGGTGAGCGGCGCGGCGACGGCGCCGGCAAGCGACGTCCCACCTTGATGGTGAAGCTGAGGATCTCGATGCCCATGCGACCCACGTCGGGCGCCGCCACCTCCCGTACCAGTTTGGCAAAGCGGTCCCGATCTTGGTAGATCTGCTCCACCGTCAACGTTCCTGCGCGCACACACGGCAGCGGCGTCACGTTCGCCGTCGCCGCCGCCTTGAACGCCGAAGCCGAGCCTTTCCAAAGGCAGCGGTGCTTTTTGCTGATCGGACCTAAGATGGAGCGCAGGTGTCCCTCCAGGGTCTGCAGGACCACCGCTTTGATCTCCATGACCGACTTGCCCAGGAACTGCTCGCACGCCAGGGCCAGGAGGTCCTGCTCCGTCATCACCTTCACCTGCGTGGGACGCACAGCGCACGCTGGTGGACCTTCCGCCCGAGAGCGGATTCGTCCGAGGAACGGGCTCGGACACCGCTCGGGGCCCGCAATCTCCGAGCGTGCGTGCGGAGCGCAGCTTTTTGACAGACGTGTGACGTGACGATGTCAAAGTAGCCACTCCGAGAAGCGTCCTCAACTGAGTGACAAGGAAGCGGCTGGAGTTCAACGCGGTCTACCCTCTTTTGTTGCTTTTCTTCTTTCTGAGGAAAGGCTTCCCCAGACGGCGACAAGTCTTGCTACGATGCGGGTCCTTCGTCTCGATGGCATCCCCGTTCCGCCACAATCGGCACACGTGCGGGAGCTTCTGGCCTACTTTGCTCAAGCGCCGGTGGTTCTTTGAGTCACTTTGGGAAGCGATACCTTGGATTTCTTTTCCTGGGCCACGAAAAGTTTTCGACTCTGATGTCTTTCGAGGCTTTTCTGTGTTGTATTTTCATCATGCGAAGCCCCAAGGCGCTCTGGAAAGAAAGCCGCCTTCGCCTTGCCCGGGCAGAACCTTCCCGGGTGGTTGAGGTCATCACAGCATGACGCCAAATGTTCCCCCCGCCCGCCATCTCCTTCCATCTCCTTGTCCCTGACAACCAACCTTGTCGTGTGTACCGAGCCTCAATTGAGCTACCGCCTCGATCAAGTTCCAAGCGTATTCATCGATCACAACGAGTGGATGCGTTTCTCATTACCTGAGCCACGCCTGTGACGGTGATGGCCACGCCCTCCGCCGTCTCCACGTCCTCGCAGCGCGGCTGCAGCGTCATTATCTCCAAGGTGATTCTGCGCACGCAAGCGTGAGACGACAATGGCGGCCAAGACCGCATCTCTGATCGCGCGATGGCATCGGCGCGCCCTGTCAACCCCTCCGAGACGGCGGCTCTCCCACCCGAGCTGATGTGACGCGCCACGCATCAACGAGGCTTCGTTTACCAATGGGACGACTCCGTTTGGTTTGAGTCCATGCGCTCGTGTCTTTGCAATCTCGAGCAATTCTCAGATTCTAATTGGTTTGTTTTTTTGGGGTGGGGGGTGCCAGGGGATCACAGCCCTATGAAATAGGGAGATGCCACACTAAAAAGGCGTCACAATTGCATCTGTTTGTCCACAATTTAATTTTGGATTTGGGCCTAATTGTTTCTCCAGAACTTGTTTCACCTCAAATGGTCAAAGTCCTCGGTCGGGCTTTTTAGGCCGTCAACAGCAAATCTCCAATTTCTGTAGTCATCCCCCGCAAAAGATAACTACATAAAGATCATTTGTTAGTGTTGTCGCCCTCCCCCCCAAAAAAAGAGCGATGGCAACCATTTGCGATTCTCACCGTTTTGTCCGATTTTCAGATGGATGTCGCGGTGCAAAGCAGCAAATGAATTTTCCTCCTCCTCCCCATCAACGGATGGCCAAACCACGAGTCGGTTTGGCCTCTCCGGCAAAAAAGGCTGTTTGTAACAAACGAGGGGCCTTTCCTTGGCTCGCGCGACTCGGGAGGAGCCGAGAGGTCGCCGTCGCTGTGCAAAAGTTTGGATTTGGTTTCAGTATCAAAGGAGAGAAAACCGCTCATCGGGAAAACGCGGCGAACTCGCGTGCTAAATGTGGACCCGATGAAACCATGCGGCGGCCCGGCCGGTCCGAGTCCGAACGCCGGCAAGGAACGAAAAGGCCGCGAGTGGCCGTCAAGGCGGAAACGTGGCTTCACCTTTGCGTGTCGGAGAGGAGCCACCAAGCCCACGACCAGCCGCCCACCACGTAGGTCTTGGAATCCGCTGCGCAGCAGCCACCTGAGGGAGGGAAAGCGCAGCGCAACACGCTGGAGCGACGACTGCCGACGCCATCCGTCCGCGGTCCCGACTCCCCGATCGCAACCAGACAAAATCGCATCCAAACACGAGTCGGGTCCTTCCAGTCACCGCGACTGGCGACGTGACAAGAGTTGCCCCAAAACGGCCGTCAGTCAAAATGCAGAGTCTGCTCGGACCGGCCGCTTCAGCCTGAGTAGAACGTGGCGCCAAGTTACAAAATCTCATCATGGATTCGGGGGGAATAGATTTGGGTGTGCTAAGCGGAAGCGCGCTTGTTTTTGTGCCATATCGCCTCTGGTCAAGAAAAAAAGCAAAAAATAACTGTTACCTATTTTCCCCACCAATCGCTGACATTTTTGTTTCTCAATTTCCATCGCCATGTTGCAAAACAGTCCATTCGTGAACATCGATGGATTGTGATTCAGTTTCTGGTCACTGGTCTGGTTACAAAAACGTTGTCATTTCCAAAATAAAAGCAGACTTTGCAAAATGCCCCGTTTTGATTGGACACAGTGGATTTGCTTTCACGGAGGACCGACAATGTGGAGGCAAACAACCTCTCAGCCCTCAATCCGGTTTCCGTCTTCCAACACGGCTCATTCAAATGAGCGGCTCGTCGGCAAGCTCTGAAAAAGCTTGACCGCGATCCTGATCGTTTCAATCAGGTGTGCTCGAAGCCAGAAATTGGGATGGGAAGCAACACGGCTTTTAGAGACCTTCTTCTTCGGGTTTGAATGGAGGCGGACAAGCTACTGGGGGTCTTCAATCCAAAACACAAATCACGTGACTCCGGCTTGTTTTCACCAGCGACCGCTAAGCTTGTCCCGGGGCTAGCATTAGCTCGTTAGTCGTTAGCCTCCCTCAGCTCAGATTCGAAAATAGAAAGTTTTAAAAATAAATCCATGAATAAAAAAGAGGAAAGGAAAAGATTTCCTACCAGAGACCACCAAGGCTTCGTTGGGGCCGACCGTCAGACAGTTGCCCATGTCGGCCACCTGCCCGCCGCCAATGAATGGCTGACGAACGAACACAAAACACAAAGGACGCGCGCCGGGCTCGTGCGTGAAAAACGAAGAGCGGGCGTTCGAGTGGGGGTGACGTCACGAGCCGGTGGAAGAGCCGCGGCGGAACCCCCTCCCCAGTAAAATACCTCCTGGCGTAACCACGCCCATTTCGGTGACGTAACTCCCGGCCCAACCTCGTCATCTTCGATTTTCACGATTTGCAAATACTGTACTTTGAAACGAACATCTACATTTGTACTTTACAATACCTTAATGAGTTAACACTGACACACCTTTGAATGAAAGTTTACTGAGCCTGATGTTGCTACTTCTTTCTTTGACGTATGTCTTGTTTTTTTTTTCCTCGTATCATAGTGATGTTTATGCATTTTAGCAAACGCCAATCGTGGCTTTGTGAATGTTTTATTCATCCAAATTTCACCACCAAGAAAAAACAGATTTCACAATTTGCGTGGATGTGATGAGCGACGATTCTGGTTTGTCCTTTTTTGGGGAGGGCGGGGGGGGGGGGCCCATTTCAAATGTTTTTTTTTTTTTTTTTTTTTTAAAATTTAGGGGGGATAAA
>NW_017804830.1:177310-196051 GCF_001891065.2 Hippocampus comes
TTTTTTTTTTAACAATTAAGAGGAGATAAATACCCTAGTTCGAAGTGAAGGCTGCGGAAGAAACCACCTTGTCATATATATCTGAAAAGTCAGACATTAAACAAGGATAACATTCAACCACTTCCACTTTGTTTTGTTTCCAAAGTCTCAAATACCAAAGATGTCGAACATAAAGGAGAGTTAAATCAATTTGCAACTTTGTCAGAGCGGCTTGCCCATTTGGCCAGATGCTCAGGGCGCCAAAACCGATGTTGAAGGAACCAAAGAAATACGCTTGCTGCAAGCTGCGGGAGGTGCGGCTGTGGTGAAAACGAGAAGCGGGAGGCAAATAAACCAAACATGGCGACATCAGACGACCAATGCACGGACGCTGAATTCAGAAATTCGAAAAAAAGTCTGCCATTTTTCATGACAGACGCCAAAACTCGCGTGGTGGCTAAACGAATGAGGAAACGCACTCGTGTGTGGCTCTGACAGAGAGAAACACGAGGCTCTCGAGCGCGGTCCTTGAGGTGCGTACGCAAGTGAACGGGCCACGCAGCCGCCGCTGGCGCCCAAAGCCAAAGCGCGCAAATGTCGCCGAGGTGGACGCCGGCCGCCAGGGGGCGCCGCTGCATTTGGAATCAGGCGGAAATCGAGCGTCAACGCCACGCACCGGAAGCCGTTGTTGTGGATTTAAGGCCGGCTTTTCGGCTCCGTTCAGCCGGTCTGCTTCTCTCGGTCGCTCATCGGCTTTGGTGTCGTTGGCTCGCTCTCCCGCAGGCCGGCCGGCGTCTCCTCCTCGTCGGATGGCGGTCGCGGGCTCGGCCCCGCATGTCGGCGATGTGGAAGAAGACGCCTCGCAGTTGCTCTTTCCCAAAGGTTCGGAAACTCGACTTCATCTCCATGTGTGCGCGTGCAATAGTCCTCCCATCTCTTTCTGTTTTGTTGTTGTTGTTGTTTTCTTTTCTTGGGACTTTCTCGAAAAAAAACAAAATGACTCGGCTTTTGTTCCACACGCATGCAGAGTAGACGACGAGCACCCTTTTCCAGTTTCGCGCTTGAAACGCGAATTGACGTCGTCTTCTGCAGGAGAGACCATGCATGGAAACAACGCATCAAGCATTTGGATTCGATCGCTTTCTCCGGTCTCTCCCTTTCAGAGTTCGAGAATTCCGAGACGCTGTTGAACTCGGAGGTGCGCATGTTGCTGGAGCACCGCAAGCAGCAGAACGAGAGCGCCGAGGACGAGCAGGAGCTCTCCGAGGTCTTCATGAAGACCCTCAACTACACCGTGCGTTTCAGCCGCTTCAAGAACCGAGAGACCATCACGGCCGTGCGCAGGTGCAGCATCGAATGCCGACCCGGCCTTCCTTCACACCTCTTGAGCCACACGCTGTTCTCGAAACTATTCACACAAACGGATTTATTATTTTTTTTCTTAAGATTTACAAATATACATTTGTGTGAGAATGTATCGTGTAAACATTCGATTCTGCGTGTGAATTGTCGAATGTGCGTTTGTGGATCAGCGGGCACGCGCCCTTTTTCGAGACCGACTTCACGCCGTTTCAAGATCTCACACACGCCGTCTCCGTCCGCTAGGAGGCGGTGTTGCCGTCTCCATTGAACGGGAACGAGCCAGCTACCGCACCTCGTTGAGAAATTGAAATTATAAAACGGGAAACGAGCCTTTTGGCTGACCCTTTATTTAACACAAGCAGGGAAACAAACTGGTCATGTTTTGTTTCCCTCAAGCTCGCTTTGCCTTGAAGTCGGAAGACGTTCTGCTGACGGGCTTTGCAGCAGTGGCCAAAGATGCTTGTATACGTCCGTGCAAAGTATTCCAGAGAGAATCTTTGTTCTAGAAGTGATTTCTTAGTGAATTTCATTCAAAAGTATTGCATTTGTAATTTGAAGCGTCGGTCCCAAGGGACTGTCAACCTAAGCCCGGACTTTGATTGCCCGGTACTTTTTTTTTAGACGAAAGTTTTGGTGGCATCTGTCGGCATTTCTAACCTTTTTTTTTTTTTTTTTGCGGCTTTTCCCTCGACGCAGCGGGACTCTAATGCAACTGTGGTGGGGGGTGCTGGCCTCTGCTCACCACACAATACTGCGCCAATACTTGTTGTGAATGATGTTTTGTTTTGCTCTCGGCCGGCAGCCTTCTCCTTCAGAAAAAGCTTCACAAGTTCGAGTTGGCCAGTTTGGCCAACTTGTGTCCCGAAGCGGCCGAGGAAGCCAAGTCCCTGATCCCCAGGTGAGCCCGGGCCTCCCACTCAAATCATTTCGCTCGTACAATGAATGAGCGCCGTGACCGCGTGTCCACTTTTAGTTTGGAGGGACGCTTTGAAGACGAGGAGCTGCAGCAGATTCTGGATGACATCCAGACCAAGAGAAGCTTCCAGTACTGATGCCACCGATGTTTCCGAAAACTTTTCTCAGAATAAAACAAATATGAAACGCGATCGCTGTCCCGAAGTTGACTACGGAAATGCCCAATTTGCCCCAAGAGACGATATCAAATGCTTCACTCGTGCCCTTCTCCCGAAAGACGAAAATGGCCACTCCAAATCCCTTGGTAGTGGAAAGGGGACAGGAAATGATTGCCAACAATTCATGAATCACGAGTTAGCAATTAGGAGAGAACAGCCACCAACAACCAATGCCTGTTTGGATCGTCCGTAGTAAAGGTCAAGGGGGCTGAATTGAGGCAACTGGACTCTTTGTAAAAAGCGGACTAGAAAACAGGATGTGGCTGGTGGGCCGCGCAGATGACGCTGCGGGTCATGTAGCACTTGGGAGAGCATCCCGCAAGGCTCTGAGTTGCAGAGGAAACGAGCCAACATTACCCTAGTGGAAATCTCTCCAGAGCCGAAAATCCTCACGAGCTATTTTCACGTTAAGTTAGCGGTTCTCCGAGAGGATTCCCAAAATCTTCGGGAATCGAGGCTTCCTGAACGCTTTCAACGCGTGTCGTTTCTGGATCAGCTTCAAAACTTATTTGCGATGTTGGGCAAGCAAGGTTGAGGTGCAGCATTTGGCTTCCTGAAGGCAAAAACGTGAAGTGGCTCACAATGTGTGAGGTTTTATTTTCTTAGTAAATAGAGCATCTGTGCACTAAAACGATGAGGTGGGGGTGGCGGCTACTTCACAGGTAGCCCTCCCTCTTGAACTGCTCGTGCAGGGCGTCCCGGTATTGGTCGAAGCCGCCGTCCAGGCGACACACTCGGCCGCCCTCGCACACCCACAGCTCTTTGCACACCAGGCGGATCAGACGCTCGTCGTGCGACACCAGGATCACGCCGCCCTGCCGCACACGGCCCCCAAAGTCACATTTTGCACAAGTCAAACAGCTCCAAAGTGGAACATCGCAAGAGTCAAAAGACGGCCGCTTCCAAAGTCAAAGCCCTCAACGGTCAGACGAGCCCAAAGTCCACACGGCGGCGGCGGTTTGAGGTTGGACTCACTTTGAACTTGTTGAGCGCGGTGGCGAGCGCCTCGATGGTCTCCATGTCCAGGTGGTTGGTGGGCTCGTCCAGGATGTAGAAGTTGGGGCTGAAAGGGCGGACGGCGGCGTCAGACGGCGGGCCGACGGACCGACGGACGGACGATCGGCCGGGCACGTACCAGGGCATGGTCATCTGGGCGAAGGCCACCCGACTCTTCTGGCCCCCCGACAGGCTGGCCACGGGCCTGGTGGCCAGCTCTCCCGTGATACCGTAACCCCCCAGCTGGTGGCGGTACTCCTCCTCCGTCCGACCTGCCCCGCGACAAACGCGCCCTCGGTGACATGGCGCCGGCGCCGCCGCGTCAAACGCGCCCGCCGTGACCTACCGGGGAACTTGTTGAGGAGCAGCTCCACGGAGCAAACGTTCAGATCCAGCTGGTCCACGTGGTGCTGACTGAAGTAGCCGATCTTCAGATTCCTGCCAACACGCGCGCAACGTCAGCGCCGCGCCGTGATGTTTTCGTCGCGCCATTTCAACTCATTTCCACTGACTTGAACGGAGCAAACAATCAGGGGGGGGAGTCGCTGCACGCACGAGACCACCCGTACTGGGTAAGCGCATGAGATGACCACCCGGGGGCGCCGGTAGGTCGGCTGTCTCACCTGTGAGCTTGGCGGACTCCGCTGATGGGCGTCAGCTCGCCCATCAGAAGCTTGAGGACCGTGCTCTTCCCGGCGCCGTTTTGGCCCACCTGATAAGAGTGTAAGACACTTGTCTTTCGGACACGTGCGAGACGCATTGCGTGACAGATCGACGACACGTTGGAGACAAATCCAAGAAATGATTCAGACACACCAATCAGGCGGTCAAAGCATGTCTGCGGTACGATCGGGACACGTTTAAGACCTGCTTTTATCCCTCTCGAACACACCAAAGACACATGCCCCTGAAGCCTACGCCTCATTGACGAGGTCGAAGAGAGGTCTGCCGCATCGACGATACATTCAAGACGCCCCTCTGGCACGCGAGGCCTGCCCAAGACATACCATGCAGACGCGAGACTCCAGGTCGGCGGACAGGTTGAGTCCAGAGAAGAGGCGCTGGTCGGGCGTGTAGTAGAACTCCACCTCGTCTAACTGCAGGATGGGAGGAGACAACTTCTCAAAATTGTCCGGAAACCTGACGGGCCAAGAAAAGAAAGAAAGAAAAGTCAGACCGGAGCCCGCCTCTTCGACCCTGTCGTCGAGCGCGGCTTTGCTCGTACCTTAACGTCACTTCGGCTTCTTTTTCGATGGGCTTCAGTGCGGGCCTGTGAGCAAACGTCGGCGTCACGACCCGCCCTCGGCAAAAATGGCCATCGTCCCGAGAGACGCGCGACCGTGACGACGACTTACAATCGTTCCAGCACTTTGAGTTTGCTCTGCACTTGAGCCGCTCGGTTGGCGTTGTAGCGAAACCTGTCGATGAACACCTGCAGGAAGAAGGAAAGAAAACTCGGGTTTTTGCCGCGGGCCACTTTGGAGTGAATGACGTCTTTCCTCGGAGGGCCATTACGACGGTGAAACCGAATCAATGCTTCATCGTCTCATTGCAGTCTGACTCGTACACGAGCAATTGACGGATTAGGCCTTTTGAAATCAGTCCACTCTTTTTTTGGGTTGTTTGTTCAAGTGAGTGGAAACAGGGTGACACAATGATTTGAGCAAGGATCGCGGAAGTTGACACGCATGATTTGTTCTCGCGGGCCACATCACATGGGGCGGCAGCCCGGATCAGGCCCCCGGGCCTCGAGTTTGACACCCGTGTCCGAGCGGCTGTCGAAATAAGCCGAAAAAAATTGCGGCGCGTGCCTTACCTGTATATGTTGCCTGTACTGCAGCTGCGCCTCGTACTCTCGCTGTTGGTTCTTGAGTCGATCGTCTTTGGTCTTGACAAAGTTCTCGTAGTCGCCACGGTAACTGTCCAGCCTGCGCGAGTGCAGGTGTACGATGTCGGTCACCACCGCGTTCAGGAAGTTGCGGTCGTGGGACACCACCAGGATGGTGGACTGCCACGTCTGGGGGAGGGAGGTGGGAGGTGGCATTTACACTAGCGCCAAGCTCACGCTCGCCATCGCTTACAAAGACGGCGGGCGGCAAAGACCTGCAGGTAGTTCTCCAGCCACAGGATGGCGCTCACGTCCAACATGTTGGTCGGCTCTGGAAACACGCGGGGCGCACACTTTTAGCTGCGGTAGAGCAAGCTCCGCCGAACCTCGCTGGGTTCTTTCCCGGTTCCAGGCCGCCGCTCAGTCCACTTTTGCTTTGCGCGACAAGCTACAACCGACATCGAGCGTGTCTGCAACACTGCCCACGCGAGGAGCAACACGACTTGGAGCGCCATTCTATTCTTCGGCTTCTTGCATGTTCACTTCTAGTTCACGTTTGAGATTTTCCACTTTTTCTTCGGCCCTTTCTGCACCGGACAAGTCGCCGCTTTCAATCATCGTATGCGATGTATTCCGCGCTCACTTGAGATGCGGTGCCGCTTGAAAAAAAGCAACCCGAAAAATGAACGCTGCCATCAAAGCTCACAAACAACTTTGCAGAAAACCAAGATTCTTCGTGAGAGTGACACCTCAAGGGACCGCCGCGCTCCTCAAGTGCTCCTACCGTTTCGTACGATTAGCACAGCTATCACTGATAGCACAGCTGAGGGACTCACCATCGAGTAGCAGCAGGTCAGGCCTGATGGCGCACGCACGCACGCACGCACACACACACACACACACACACACACACACACACACACACACACACACACAATTGAAGATGTGACAGTCAAGTGTGACACAAGCCATTTTCAGCTGTGAGAAAACTTGGAAGGGACTCACCGAGCAAAGAGAGCTCTTGCTAATGCCAGCCGCATCCTCCAGCCTCCTGAAAATTCTCTGCACGCACACACACACACATATATATACGTGATATTTAATGTGTGCGTGAGTGCGTGTACAAACTCACTTGGTGGGCTGCTGCTGCATTTTGGGAGAAAACCCAAGACCGGCCAAGATGATGGAGGCTCTGATTAGATGACAGACGTCAATCAAAAACTGACAGCTCAGCAAGAGTCCGACCGGAACGCCTCACTTGCGCGCACATACACACCGGGCGGGGGCTTTGTCGGCCTCGATCTCCTCCAGCTTGCAGTAAATTTCAGACAGACGGATGCTCTCCATCCCCTCGGCCCTGAAAGCAAAAGCACGGGCGGTCCGAGCCGTCAGAACGGCAACAGGACGGCATTTGCCAAGATGTGACCGGCTGCTCGGAATGGCGCGAGTATCAGAATTGGCAACATTTCTAAAGCTGTGTCGGAGCACGACAAAAATACTCGTCATAATAACGGACGCTCTGGCGAAGGCTTTGGTGTGGTATCGCTGAGAGAAAGCCTGGGGTTGGGGGACTCTGGGCTTATCCTCAGAGTGCAAACTTAAAGATTTCTTCAAACATGTCCCCAAGCCTTTTTCGTTTGATCCCGTTTCTCAGGATCCAGTTTCAGTTGAGCAACGGGCACTTCAAAGGCCCTTCGAAACAACCCATTCGCCATTGCGGAGTCCCCCCACATGTACTCACGTTCCGTTGGCCATGCGGGCGTTGAGGCGCGCTTCTTCTCGAAGCAGGCCCTCCCTGAGCGTGTCGCTCTCCAGGACGCTCTGCAGCGCCGTGGTGTGGTCGCCCGCCACTTCCTGCTCCACGTGGAGGATGGAGATGTGAGGGGGGACGCGCAGGCTGCGGCCGGCCAACATCTTCAGCAGAGTGGTCTTTCCCAAGCCGTTGCGGCCCACCAGGCCGTAGCGCCGCCCCGCCGCCAGCGCCAGCTCGGCGCCCTGAAGAAGACACCTGAGGACCAAACGCAGCGGTTCAACGAGACCCCGGCTGAAGTTCCCGCTGCGTGCATCTCGGCATCCTGTCAATCTTTGACTTGGGGTCAAAATCGGGCTTTCCGAAACTCCGGGAAGAACCCGCTTACAGGCGCGAGCAGACAGAGGAACGGCGGCACGTGTCGAGGGCACCACGCCGGCCGGGCATGACCTCTCACGACACATTCGCAAAGGCGCCAAGTCGCCGTCGAGGCGGCCGACGAGCACTCACCTCTCTCCAAAGGACACGTCGAAGTTCTCAATTCGGATGTCGTAGCTGCGGTTCTTTCCCGCCTGGTCGGCTCGTCCTTCTTTTTTACTGCTGGCCTGACTGGCCGAGGCTTCCTCCAGGACACTGAGGCCACCGCCGGCAGGATGCGCCAGCGCCGTGCGGACAGGAGAGGAAAATGAGACGGGCCGGCGCGAGGCGGACGGGACAACGCCGATCCGGCGGGACGGAGACAAAGACCCACAGCGGACCGGGCGCCTTGTGCGAGTCCTTCTCGTTGCGTCGCTCGTGTTTGGCTTTCAGCTTGGCCTCAGCCTTCTCCAGCTTCTTGGTGTCCACCATCTGACGGACACACAGGACGACATCTTTCATGTTCGCCGTCGGCGCTCTTTCGGCTGCGCTCGATTTTCAACCCGGGCGGAGTTGCTTTGCCACAAGACGTGCGCCGTTTAAGTGCTTGGGCAATTTCAAAATTGCCCAAAAAATCAATAATTATGAACAGAACCTGTCCAAACACCCGACTTCTTGCGATTTTTTTTTTTCATGTGACAAATGTCTGATTTTTTTTTTTTTTTTCAAGTTGACAATAATACCGTACGTTCCATGCGTGCCCACTGCTCTACACATGACATTCTGATTCATATTGCGTTTGAATGAATGACGCAGCAAAATGCAGCCATTTTGCGGCATCTCAGGGGGCGGCCATTTTGCCACTTGCTGCCGACTGGAAATGACATCACGGCGACGGGTAGGCTCAGCTTGCAGCTGCCGCGCTTTGACCGAATGACAAGAAATTTGAGTTTGAGTCTACTCTTGACGGCAGCAGAGAAGGACGTACCGTGTTCTGAGGACGCTTCATCATCCAGATGCCCTGAACGTCGTCGTTGGCCAAGGCTATGCGGAGCAGCAGCAGCAGGGAAAAAAAAAACAAAAAACAGGTCAGCCACGGCAAGAAGCACAGAGGCGCGCACGCCCACATCAGCGGTTGCTCACTCGTGTCCGGCGACATCTGGGAAAGCTGCACCGGCGCGTCCAGCAACACTTGACGCTGCGAGGCGGGACAGCCGCTCCTGAAAACACACACATCGAGGCATGAGGAGGTGTAAGAGGACAATGTGGTCACGAGTGCGCGGAGGCGACGACGCCCGGAAGCGGACGCGCGCTCACAGCCGCAGCGTGTTGAACATCCTCAAGCAGATGCCTCGGACGTCGTCCTCGTTTTTCGTGTCGGCCGACACTTCCTGCAGGACGCCGCCCACCGCCTCAAACACCTCCTCGCCATCCTCGAAGTCGGCCCCGCAGCCGTCCAGCACGCCTGAGGCAAACACAAAAGGGACAGTAAGCCTCGACGATGTCACGGTTCAGTTTGTGCGGGTCCACTATAACACTGATTTTTGGGGATGTCTTTCTTTCTTTTTTTTTTTTACAGTTCTTACTCGGTCTGCAACAATCTTTTTTTCTCCTTCTTAGAATCAATTCTTTTATCGAGTATCCCATTGAATAATCCGATCAAGCCTCTTTTTACATAGTATGTAAGCTTTTCAGTCAAGATGCAACAATTTATGAACATGAAATGAATCAACAACTATTTTGACAATCGACTGTTTCAACACTTTGTTTTGGTAAAAATTGTCCAAATGATCTGACTTCAGCTTCTCCGCAGTAAATATTCTCCGATTTCTGAAGTCCTCCGTAAAAGCGGACCGAGTCCCTTTGTGCTGGACATTTGGAAAACAATGATCAACAATTTTGACAGCTGTTACAGAATCAGAATCTATTTTTATTCGTGCATTTTTCCATTATGATTGAAAGACAAAAAGTAATCACATTTATCCACCGCCCCCCCAAAAAAACAAATTCAAAATAAATCCGCAGATTAACGGACTATTAAATGGCTTTGAGGTGGAGCCCGACTGGAAAGAAATCTTTTCTTTTATTGATGAGCCACTGTTGAGTTTCACAAGAGGGCCAGAGATCGGTGCGTTTTGAAGCGGTGCTAATTTCTTGCAGCACATTCAAACACCTCCTCGCCATCCTCGAAGTCGGCCCCGCAGCCGTCCAGCACGCCTGAGGCAAACACAAAAGGGACAGTAAGCCTCGACGATGTCACGGTTCAGTTTGTGCGGGTCCACTATAACACTGATTTTTGGGGATGTCTTTCTTTCTTTTTTTTTTTACAGTTCTTACTCGGTCTGCAACAATCTTTTTTTCTCCTTCTTAGAATCAATTCTTTTATCGAGTATCCCATTGAATAATCCGATCAAGCCTCTTTTTACATAGTATGTAAGCTTTTCAGTCAAGATGCAACAATTTATGAACATGAAATGAATCAACAACTATTTTGACAATCGACTGTTTCAACACTTTGTTTTGGTAAAAATTGTCCAAATGATCTGACTTCAGCTTCTCCGCAGTAAATATTCTCCGATTTCTGAAGTCCTCCGTAAAAGCGGACCGAGTCCCTTTGTGCTGGACATTTGGAAAACAATGATCAACAATTTTGACAGCTGTTACAGAATCAGAATCTATTTTTATTCGTGCATTTTTCCATTATGATTGAAAGACAAAAAGTAATCACATTTATCCACCGCCCCCCCAAAAAAACAAATTCAAAATAAATCCGCAGATTAACGGACTATTAAATGGCTTTGAGGTGGAGCCCGACTGGAAAGAAATCTTTTCTTTTATTGATGAGCCACTGTTGAGTTTCACAAGAGGGCCAGAGATCGGTGCGTTTTGAAGCGGTGCTAATTTCTTGCAGCACATGAAAATGACACATCGCTGGACTCCTCTTGAAGAGATTTGTTTGCTAATGCTAATACCGGTGTCGTGTAAATCAAATGCCCTTTTTGGAAAACGTGTCACAGTTGCTACCCACTCGCCTTTTCTAAAATGGAACTCGAAACGCCATAACGGAAGGAAAATAGCTTTGTCCTTGGTCGACACGTTTAGCGCCGCGCTTGATGCATTTTTGGTTCCGTGGCAAATGCGGTCGGGCGGGGTTGAGCCGCGCAACCGGAGAGCTAGCACCAAACTCGGACATCCCGGTGAGCCACGCCGGGTAGCCGCATAGCTGCCTCCACCTAGCAGGCTGCTTCCGCCACCGCTCCTCTGGCCCGGAGGAGGGCAGCGACGGATTTCCCCGAATTAAAAGCCTGCCGACCCAGGGCTCGCGGCGACTGGCAGTTCGGCCTCTCACCCGTGATGTAGTCGAACAACTCCGAGTCGATGTCTGGAAACTCGCTCCTCAAGATCTCCACATAGGCCGCCGCCATGATGGTCACACACACACCGACGCAGCCGACCGCCGCGCGCGCATGCGTCAGGCGTCAAAGTGACGAGACCGCGTAGAATCGCGGGAGTTGAAGTCTTTCAAAGTCCAGAAACTCCGCGGCGTCTTTTCTGGCGTTGTGAAGTCGACTTCCGGATGAACTTCGCGCAAACGTTGGACTGCTTTATGAGCGTATTGCTTTTGCGCTCTTCCTTGAGGGGAACTAAGATGACAATACTGAAACCCTATCCTGCCCACGTTACATGGTTCCCTCCTCCAACAGGCTTGATTCAAATGATCGACTCATCAGCAACCTTTGCGAGAATCTGATAACGATTCTGATCATTTGAATCAAGTCTGTTGGAAGGAAGGAGACGTCGAAAACAGGCTCGATAGAGGACAGGAGTTTCTGCGGCAACGTTGGCCGGCGTTGTGCGCATGCGCACGCGCTTGTCCAAAGTTTGGGCTGGGAGTGGTAGCATTAGCATTAGCATTAGCTCCGCGAGCTTAGCAACCAACCGGAGTGTAATGGCGGCCTCGGTGTTGTTGGGCTCTGCGGCGGACAACACCGGATTCGGCTTTGCGGTTGGAGGCGGCGGCGGCGGTACCGGTTCCGGCGCGGGGAGCGTCCTCGTGGCCTGTAACAACGGCCTGGTGTCGGTAGCGGGCCCGGTGCCGTGGAACCGTTCTCTGGAGCGGGCTCTGGACGAAGCCTCGGCCACCGGCTGCCTGAACCTCAGCGGCAGGAAGCTCAAGGAGTTCCCCCGCGGCGCCGCCAACCACGACCTGACCGACACCACCCGGGCCGGTGAGTCTCCGCGGGGCGGCTCTCCACGGGACCCCCCCTCCGCCCCTCCGCCGAGCCGTAGCGGTCGTCCAAATGTTCCCGGAGCACTTTGGTGACGCTTCCGAGCAACTTTGTAGCTGCTGTCCAAGTCTAAAGTTGTCGCTTCCGAGTGACAACAACATGTTGCTTCAAGCATTCGGTCACAAGTCGGACTTTTCGGTCACGTCGGCTCGTTGTCGTCTTCGTTGGGGTGAAGTGACAACGCGAGCGTTTGTCACCTCGGGGACACTTGAGGGAGCACTTTAAGGGAAGAACACTTTGCCAACTTTGGTGATGCTAGCGCGTTAGCATCCTGCTAATGCTTGAAGTGCGTTGAAGCAGCGGTGTCAAATCCAACTCCTTTGAGTTCCGGGGCCGCATTCAGCCCAAATGTGAGCTCAAATGGCTCAAATCAACGACTGATAACAACTATTCCAAATGTTCCACGTGGGCCCGGTGTAAAGGGACATTTTCACTTTTTGTTTTATTCTTGTCTCGTTTCATACTTAGGAACAATCTGAAAACAAATACGAAACGACGTCGACAGTGTGCAACTTACAGATCAAAGAAAAACAAATGCATAGAACAACGTGTTGAGACCTAGGAAGAATCTTAAATGGACCCCGGTCTCAGGCCGCGCAGCCTTCTGGAAAATGTGACCGCCTCGAGTGACTCGTCGCGCCATAGAAAAGCAGTTTTTTGTCACCCTGCCGTGCAAATGTAGACATCAGCGTGAGGGGCGCGATGATTTCTTTTCCCGACCCTTCAATTGGAATCGCGACTGCCGGCCGCCAAGTCGATTCAATGACAATATTGCTTCATTTCGAACCATCCCACCCAAAACGATTTCGTGGCTTGAAATCAATTCGGTCTCTTTTGAGCCCAAAGTTCAACCAGCGTGACTGTGAAATAACCTGCCGACTGGGCAGCGGGTTTTCGAGCCCGCTCCTTTTCTTGGAAGCCAATCGGATACAATGAATGACACAAACAGAGACGGCAACAAAGCTCGGCGGCAGGCAAGTGCATTCACACGTTCATTGACTGCAGCGCAGCCAAAATGTTGCCATTCGCCGGGATGAGGACTCCCGCGGGAGTGTGACGCAGTGCCGCGACTTTTTAGTTCCGTTTTTTTTCCCCCCTTGTCTAGTTTGAAGAGCACCTGCTCTGTGTCAGTTTTTCTCCATTGAAGGTTACGAGGACGTCTTTGATGGGGTTTTTTTTGGATCCAGTGCAGGCTGCAGCACCTCCTCCAGGGTGAATTAGCAGTCGGCGAACGTGCTTACTTGTCATGTTGCTTTTCCTGTTCCCACGTTGCCTTGACAAGGGCATGGTCAAAGCCAGAGAGGCAGCCGCTTTTCCCAATGTCGTTGACATGCTCGGCAGCGGGACGCAATTAGCAACAACGGTTATCCTCATCACCAAATTGCAGGTCATGTGTTGCGATTGTGTTCTGGGCCCGCCGGCGGGCCGTACGTTGGACACCCCTGCTTTTAGCAACTCCTTTGGGTGTCATTGATGAGGCGCACGCTCTTTAGTTCATCTGAAGATGCCAATCATGGGCGTGTGCAAAAATATATGCATGGAGTGCCTCCAGTCATCCTTCTCGGTATCGCCGTTGACTTTTTGCAGCTTCACTGGATTGCAGACTCTTTTTTTTTTTGTTTTGTTTTTTTATGTGTCGTATAACGAGGATTAGCGGCCGTATCGTGGGATTTTGCTGCGATTGTTTTTCTACGTGGACTGTAACAGCTGACTCAGGTGGCCAAAAGCGCCGGCCAGGAGGAAAGACAAAATGTCCAAACTTGGGGATCAGTTCACCCTTCATTAAAGAAGCTAAGGTGCAATATGCCGATTGCAAAGTACGCCTGTCTTAGGCAGCGCAACTGCAGCTGCACATCAACGTCAAACTAAATGTTATTAGCTCATCTCATCAAGCCAGAAGGAATGATTATGAATGCCCGCTTACAAGTCAGGCGTCATGTAAAGAAGATAGCGTCAGTCATGTGCTTGTGCTTGTGCTGTGCGCCTAATAGCGCTTGCGTGTGCGTGCGCATTCTCGTGCAGACTTGTCTCGGAACCGCCTGTCGGATCTTCCGCCGGAGGTGTGCCTGCTGGTGTCTCTGGAGAGTTTGAACGTCTACCAGAATTGTTTGAGATCTCTGCCCGATCACATGATCAACCTGCAGGCCCTCACCTACCTGAATCTCAGGTAGCACCCACCCACGCACGCACGCACGCACGCACGCACACGCTCGCCAGTGTTCCCTCCAAGCTGCGCCCGTGAGCAATTGCGCACTCGTCTCACCCTCTCAGCAGACGCCACGGTGACGCTGCCGCGCACACACATATGACCTTTCCGCACCCGTTCCTTCGTATGCGCCCCGGTCGAATCTTCAAACAGGGCGCCGCACCGTTGCCACTTCCCTCCCAGTCTCAGTCGTGCGCGCAATCAGTTGTTCGACTCTCCTTTGAAGCCCACATTGACACTCACAGTCACACTCGGACTCACCACTGACGAGACGCCGCAGGCAACACGCGACTCTGCGCTCAGGAACTCCACCGACGTGGGCGGAGTTTGCGGGCCCCTTCAATGAGGCTCCTTTGTCAGGTCGGGTAACTCGAAATGTTTTTTTAAGTTGGAGGAAATGACCGAGGGCGGCCCGGCGGACGACCGGTTACCGCGTCGGCCGCACAGTGCAGAGGTGCAGGGTTCGATTCCGGCTCCGGCCTCCCTGTGTGCCGTTTGCATGTTCTCCGCGTGTCTGCGTGGGTTTTCTCCGGGTACTCGGGTTTCCTCCCACATTCCAAAAACATGCGCGGCAGGTGAAACGACACGCGAAATTGCTTCTCGTCGCAGCATACGCGGATGTTGCTCACCGTGGAATGCTCTGGGAGTTGGTGCGTGAATGCTCAGGCGCACGCTAAGTCGCGAGGGAACGCGGCCCCCGCCGTCTGTCGCTCACTGCCGCTGTACGCCCGCATCAGTCGCAACCAGCTGTCGGCGCTGCCGGTGGTGCTGTGCAGTCTCCCGCTGAAGGTTCTGATCGCGTGCAACAACAAGCTGGTGGCGCTGCCTCAGGAAGTGGGCCAGCTGAGGCATCTGACGGAGCTGGTGGGTAGCCGGAGACGCGCGCCGGCCCGTGCGCGAGCGAGGCCGACCCCTGAGCGCTGCCGCCTCCCCGCAGGATGTCAGCTGTAACGAGATCAGGACGCTGCCGTCTCAGGTTGGCCGGCTGGAGGCGCTGAGGGACCTGAACATCAGGAGGAACCACCTGGTGGCCCTTCCTCCAGGTACACGTACAACAGCTTACTTTTAGCTTTTCATGCCCCTTCCTCGCTGCGTCCTTCTGACGTGTCAGAAAACGAGATTTTCTCGGCTTCGAAAATCTCTGAAAACTCTCAAAAGGGCGAGGTATCGGCTCAGGCGTGGAGACGCTGCACTTTGGCTCGCCAAACTTTTTCTTCCAGTTCACCGAAGCGTTTTCTTCCGTCGCGGTTTTGCGTCTTTTGTGGCTCTGCGCGACAGCCTTTTGTGTGTTTTCAGAGCTGGCCGAGCTGCCGCTGGTTCGTCTGGACTTCTCGTGTAACAAGGTGACGACCATCCCGCTGTGCTACACGCGCCTGTCGCAGCTGCACACCATGGTGCTGGACAACAACCCGCTCCACACGCCGCCCGCGCAGGTAGCCCGCAAATACCACGGCTTCCGACGCTCCGTTGCGGGCGGCGCGCGTCAAAATGGGAAAAAAACGCTACAATTGGGAGCCGACCGTCGGAGCGGTTTTGCTGCTCCAAGGCCAATACGAGCCCGCTTCTTCCTTGTGCGGCGCGCCAGAGAAAAAGGATGGCGTCAAGTCGGATAATTTGAATGGGAAACTGGAAATGGGACGATACCCGGCCGCGCGCGTGCCGTTGACGGGATTCGATGCTCATCCCGGCTGGGGAAAGGGGCGGCCGCCTGGACCGGCTGGCCTGCGCCCATCTGCCTCGGACGCTCACTTAGGCGAGTCGTCGCGCGTGAGAATACATTTGGATGACGGCAATTGGCTTGCGTGCCGGTTTGAGGACGAGCTGAGCAAAGTTGAGCTTTTCCTCCTCCTCTCCCAAAAAGAAGCGTACGTACGCATGTATGGATTTCGATGATCGGGGAAGGCGGTCCACGTGTTGGCATGCGCGCCGGTTGGAAGAAGACGGCCACGGACGAGCGCGCGTCATTTGCCATCGGGTTATTTGGACAAAACGATCCTCCTTCCCACCGTTCCGCGCTCAGGTTCGAAACGTAGCCGTCATCATGGTGACGATAGTGATCGGTTGTCCGTCATCTTGTGTTGTGTAGATTTGCATCAAGGGCAAAGTTCACATCTTCAAGTTCCTCAACATGGAGGCCAGCAAGACGACCCTCGACCTCCCGGAATACGACAGACGAACGTTGAACTTCGGATCCTGGTCTGAACTCGCCGCGGGCGCACGCGCACACACGACCGCGTTCTCGGTCCCTCACCTCTTGACATCCTGCGAGCCTTACAAATAAGAGCCTCATGTGCCGCTGCTGTGTGCGTCTGTGTGTGCGCTCGTCAGCGTCGATGAGCCGGACCCCGGTCGGCCCTACGGAGCCTTGGATTCAGGCTTCAACAGTGTGGACAGCGGAGACAAAAGATGGTCAGCAAATGAGGTTCGAAACACACACGGACACAGCGTGACCTCCATGTCTGGAGAAATATGAGCGCCCCTTGGTCCGTACAATTCCGTTTGCCGAAAAGGGACCACCTCTATTTAGTCGCAAGTTGGAAAAGTAGCTACTCCAGCCTGTCTGTTACGCACTTCGTATCCGCAGGCATTCAAATCGACAAGAAATTGAAGAAAACAAGCTGGTTGAATCGCTTTATTTTTTATTTTTTCCCCCCCCTCCGTGATGATGGATCCTAATTTGAGAAATGTTAAGATTGATGACATCATCATACGGAGATATCATAAGGTTTTTTTTTAGGATGTTACCGTCAGGTGTGATAGATTGATGACTTCATCATTGGCAGACATGATAGATTTATGACCTCCTTATGTGTGTGTGTGTGTGTGTGTGTGTGTACATAAAACAAGGAGCTGTCAGAAGTTCCCGCCCGCGTGCTGGACGTCCACAAAGAGCCGAAGCGAGGGGTGGCGCGCTCCCCCCTGCTGGCCAACGGGACACGTGAGCGCACCGGCGCGCGAGTGAGATCCCGAAGGAGGGCGGCGTGCGGCAAAGTCACCCGGTTGCGTGCGTGCGTGTCTTGACGCTGTGCGCAGACGAGCTGGAGCAGATGGACTTCATCGACGGCGAGGGGGGGGAAGAGGAGGAGGCCGGGAGCGCGGCGGGAGGAGAGCGAGGAGCGGGAGAACGGGCCAGCCTCAGCTCGCAGTTCATGGCCTACATCGAGAGACGCATCAGCAATACGGTGCCTCGCCGCCAGATCGTCTTCTTTTCGCCACGTCCCTTAGTTGCAAATGAGGCCCTTTGTCCCGCCTCCGAAAAAAAGCTTCGGGCCCTCTTTTTCATCGTTACTTTGTTTGCTTGCAAGAGACACGCACTTTGCAGCTCGCTGCTTGGAATATCCCTTTGTTTTCTTCCTTTATTTGTTGTTAGTTTTTCCTCTGTCCTTTTAGTTTAGTTTTGTTGCTTGTTTGGATTTCATTCCTGTTTTTTTTTTTGAATCCATTGGACTGTTTGTTCCTCAGATTTTGTTTGTCTTGTGTTTTAATGATTTCATGATTCCCCCCGTTGGTGTCCCTTTGTTTGTTTGCTCAGGGTTCTCCAGGCAAAGCTGTCTTCTCCAGAACAGATGACTCCAGACAAAGGCAGAGCAGGTAGGCAGGCGCAGGCGCACGCGCGCGCGCGCAGTCTTTGCGCTTGAGATGACGTCCTCCGTGTGCGCCTGTCAGGAGCGCGGCGGACGGTGCCCCGGCGTCACCCGGTGACCAAATTCAGGTGAGCGGGCGTCGGCCTCTGAGCGTGGAGCGGATGAGGCGAGAGGCTCAGCTGGCCGCCCTCAGGTACGACGAGGAGCGACACAGGACGCGCGCCCCGCAGAGAGATGCCAAGGTACCGGCCGGCGGCCCATCGCGCGCATCCCCCTCAGCAAACAAACGTGTCCCTTCCACTCGTACGGCGGCGCGGCGCGGCGCGGCGCGGGGGCTGGGACGTTCCGGGAGATTTTTCAAACGGAACATTCATCGTTCGCCTTAGTTTTTTTTCTCCCCCGGTGATGAGTCTGGACACGGAACAAACTGTTTGTTGTGGGGAGCGGTGGGGGACGACTTTGAAAGTTGCCCTTTGCAAGCTTGTAAGAGGAAAAAATGGGTTGCTCCTTCTAGGAGTGAACAGGCGAAGAAACCGAGCTTGAAGAGGAATTTTGCAGCGGCCTTTTGTTTGGTGTGACGGGGGCTTCCAAGCTGTGAAACTTGACCAGTTTTCCCGCGTGTGTTTTGTCCGCAGAGTCCAAACAAGCCCGGTCAGGAAGCCAAGGTAGCCCCGCCCACACCCTCCTCACGTCCCGCCCCCTTATCATCCATCACTCACATTGTGGGGGGGTGTGGCTGCGTGGATCTGTCAATTGTGTGTGTGCGCGTGTGTACGTAGAACATCTACCCCTGTCGACGCTCCACCCACACGGATGACTCCGCCCTCTTCATGGTAAGAATTCGGTGAATTTGCAAGGTGACAAGTGCTTGCCGTCTTTGTGAAATGATCCCCCCCAAAGTGCAGTGAGCCCTTTGACTGCTTTGTGCTCTCACGCGCCACGTTCCATTTGCGCAATTTCCGTCTGAATTATTTTCGGGCCGAGCCCCGAGGCGGGGAGGGCTTCGCTCGGGGTCCCTTTTCCAGCCGGCGCATAGACGTTATTTTTGCCTGAGGAGAAAGGCAAATCGAAAACTTTGGATCAGCTGTCCCCCTCGGAGCAGCTGAGGGAGAAGGTGCTCATCTCCCGAGCGGTTGTGTGCTGCCTTTTCGTGCACAAACAAATGATTTTCCAAATCAAATTCAGAACAGCGATCCGCTTGAATAGTCGGCAACCGACGGCCTGCCCGACAACGCGTCAAGCCAATCTCGGCTCGGC
>NW_017804830.1:197805-215918 GCF_001891065.2 Hippocampus comes
CCATCGCGCGCATCCCCTCCCCCTCAGCAAACAAACGCTTCCACTCGTACGGCGGCGCGGCGCGGCGCGGCGCGGCGCGGGGGCTGGGACGTTCCGGGAGATTTTTCAAACGGAACATTCATCGTTCGCCTTAGTTTTTTTTCTCCCCCGGTGATGAGTCTGGACACGGAACAAACTGTTTGTTGTGGGGAGCGGTGGGGGACGACTTTGAAAGTTGCCCTTTGCAAGCTTGTAAGAGGAAAAAATGGGTTGCTCCTTCTAGGAGTGAACAGGCGAAGAAACCGAGCTTGAAGAGGAATTTTGCAGCGGCCTTTTGTTTGGTGTGACGGGGGCTTCCAAGCTGTGAAACTTGACCAGTTTTCCCGCGTGTGTTTTGTCCGCAGAGTCCAAACAAGCCCGGTCAGGAAGCCAAGGTAGCCCCGCCCACACCCTCCTCACGTCCCGCCCCCTTATCATCCATCACTCACATTGTGGGGGGGTGTGGCTGCGTGGATCTGTCAATTGTGTGTGTGCGCGTGTGTACGTAGAACATCTACCCCTGTCGACGCTCCACCCACACGGATGACTCCGCCCTCTTCATGGTAAGAATTCGGTGAATTTGCAAGGTGACAAGTGCTTGCCGTCTTTGTGAAATGATCCCCCCCAAAGTGCAGTGAGCCCTTTGACTGCTTTGTGCTCTCACGCGCCACGTTCCATTTGCGCAATTTCCGTCTGAATTATTTTCGGGCCGAGCCCCGAGGCGGGGAGGGCTTCGCTCGGGTTCCCTTTTCCAGCCGGCGCATAGACGTTATTTTTGCCTGAGGAGAAAGGCAAATCGAAAACTTTGGATCAGCTGTCCCCCTCGGAGCAGCTGAGGGAGAAGGTGCTCATCTCCCGAGCGGTTGTGTGCTGCCTTTTCGTGCACAAACAAATGATTTTCCAAATCAAATTCAGAACAGCGATCCGCTTGAATAGTCGGCAACCGACGGCCTGCCCGACAACGCGTCAAGCCAATCTCGGCTCGGCTGAAAATGGACATATCTGAGCGTTTCCGACCCACAATGGCCTCGCGAAGCCCATAAAAGGGAGAGCACCGATGCGGCAAACGGTCACTTTGCAGATGCCGCCTCGGCATCTGGAACGTAAGCCCGCCCGCCCGCCAGTGACCACGGGACAAGTGCGGCAGCCAGAGGTGATGATGAGCTTTCCGAACTCGCTGCCTTCAACCGCGACGTTCTTTGTCGAGTAGTTGCAAAGACCGAAGATTGCTCCTTGGTGTTTTCTTCGCTGAAGTGCGGCCACCCGGTGTGTGTGTGTGTGTGTGTGAGAAAAGTGCACAAACGGCAGCGCTTGTCTGATGCAAAACTTGTTCCGTTTCCTGCCGCCGACGCTAACGTGCGCGCTTGTGACGACAGGGCGAAGAGCGAGGCGGCCTTTCGCCAAGCGGTAAGATGGGACCGCCCGCGGGAAGCCTTTGTCGGCCCTTCTCCGCTGGCGTTGACCGCGCCTGCTTTGTATCTCCAGCCGGTCCCGCTCACCCCGGCTCGGGGGACGCCGCTGCCTGTCGCGGCGCCGGCTTGCGCCCGGAGAGCTTCCTGTATCGCCTCAGCCAGCGCGAAGAAAAGAGGAGGGGTGAGCGGGCGCCGCCTCGGGGTTGGGGCAAGTGGCGAGCCGGTGACGGGAAGGTGACTTGCGCGCTTGTCCTCTAGGCGACGCCCCCGCCTCCACTCAGCACCCGCAGGAAGCCACGTCCGCCGCGCTCGGACACGACGCCCAACTGGTGGAGCAGCTCAGGAAGGTCGCCTAATTGTTTGTTTAGACACGTCGCGCAGACGGTGGATCGGGCGCTCGCGTACGTCGGTCCGGGGCGGACGCGTCGGGCTCCGTTATCTTAGACCGCCGGTGTCAAAGTCAAGGCCCGGGGGTCCAAAGCGGCCCGTGAGGAAAACGAGCCCGAGAGAGTTTGGTGGCGGGGCGAGACTCGACTACCGCATTCGGGACCTCGGTGCACCTCGCTGGGCGCTGCGGCCCTTCGGCGTCTGGCTATCGGGGAACAAAAAGTCGACCGGGTTTTAGACTCGGTAACACCGGCTCGAGCTCGTGGCGCAACACGATTGAAGTGGATTTGATGGAGCCGCAGGCGGACAGACGGAGTTGGCGCTCGCTGCGCGCAGCGCGCCTCGGGGGTGGCACGCCCGTATATGCGCCATCGGGGTCGCAAAGGGGTCGGTCGTCGCGTGCGCGGCCGCCGACGCCATCTGCAAGTGGAGATCTTGCGGCTGCTTTAACCGTAAATGTGTCGATCTCCTTCCTGCCTGGCACCCGGCGCGTCGCGGAGATGGGTCTCCGCGACGCTGAATTTAAATGCATTGAAGAGGGGAGCCGCAAAACGCCCGATTCTACCCGCGCCGGTCACGCAAAGCGCCAAAAGAAAGAAAGCGACGGGACGTGGCTTTGCCCCGGCGGACCGACGCGGGACCGGTCGCCGGTCACTGATCACATGCGCGTGGTTTGCGTTTGTCAGAATATCGAGGGCCGGCTGAAGGTGTCGTTGCCGAGCGACCTGGGGGCGGCGCTGACGGACGGCGTGGTCTTGTGTCACCTGGCCAACCACGTGCGGCCGCGATCGGTCCCCAGCATACACGTGCCCTCCCCCGCTGTGGTGAGTGCGCCGCTCTCTTACGTCCGGCGTCCCGCCGCTCGCTCTGCCAACCGCCCCGCGTGTGGCTGCGTGTCCCCTCAGCCCAAACTGACCATGGCCAAATGTCGGCGGAACGTGGAGAACTTCCTGGAGGCGTGTCGTAGGATGGGCGTCGCTCAGGTAACAAAACTCGCTGCGCCTGTCGCCAAATGCTGCCCTCTGAATGAGGATGAGGATGAGGGTGATGGCGCTCCACAGCTGCATGGAGGGCCAAGGGTGCCCAAGGGATAGCAGGGAATGCACAATTCGTTAAGAGAGCATTTCCTCATTTCAGTCTTGAAATATACCAAATATTTCAATCGTTGGAATTTTGGAAAGTGCTCCGCTCGGTTGACATATCACGTACTTGTCCGATTCGATACATCTTTGTTGGTCGAGCGCTTTCGCAACGGCTGCTGCTGAAACAGAACGGTCAACATAAAAGAACAAGATAATCGAACACAATAAAACGCGGGCAGTCGTGCAAGCTGAGCCACTCGTCCTTTCGGCAGTGGATCAGAGACGTCATGCTCAAAATGCGCACGCGTCGGCGACGTGCTAAGTTTGGATGTCAACGAGAGGCTCAAAAGAGATCGGCTCACTCCTCCCGTCCCGCATCAATCCACTGCGAGGTCAACGCTTGACTCGGATTGCGCCGTTCGTATGCGTTTGTGCAATTGCGGTGCCCTGGCCGTGGGCCGCGGAGATAGAAAGCGCCAGGAATCGGTCCCGACCTTTGGCGCTTTTCCTTTTGCGACTTGGGCCACGAAGGTTTGCATCGCTGAAATGTCGGCACTCCATCCAGGAGGATATTGCTCAGCAGGCCAGTCGAGGACGCGGCGCGATCCCTCGGGGGGGGAGAAGCGAGAGCGGGAGGACGGCGGCTTATTGATGATGATGATGTGACCGTCCGTCTTCACTTGCATCTTTTCTGCTCACAAGCTGTTTTTGTCTCGTCCTCCCATCTCCCTCCTTCCTTTTCCTCGGCACTCAGAAGCGCCTCTGCGCTCCGCTGTTTTCAAAGCGTTGCCGCAGGAAAGCCCCGATGGGACCGGCCGCCACGGTCGGCCGCATTTCCGAAAGGAGGCTTTGGCGTCACCGCCGCCGTCATTCTTAGGAGTACGGAGGTCCGTACCTTTGAGCCGCGTGTCGAGCGCGCGATTGGGACGAACCGGCGCCTGTTGATGTCAAGTTGCGCCAAGTCCCGGCCACTTTGAGCTCACGGAGGTGTGGAATAAGTGCTCGGCCCTCGACCGCTCGCCGCGCGTTGGGGATTTCCCGCGTGGACGTCCCGAGCCGCTCTTTTTACAACATGTCATTTTTCAACACTTGACGATGTTGATTTGATGAGACTGAAATTTGGAACGAACGAAAGAAAGAGGTCCAAGTTCCGCCTGCTGAGACACGGTCGCCTCGGTCTCAGACTCACGTGGCCGTGCCGCATCACAATTGCGCTCTTGCTTCCTTTCGTCAACGCCTTGGCGAATGACCGACAACGTCGGGCAGGGGTACGAGCGGGCGCTCGTCCCGAGCATCTTTCGGCCAGGCTGTGCGAAACGCCTCATTAGCGGCACCGGTGACCAGCGCGTCCGTCCGGTTGAGCCCATCGTCCCGTCCATCCTTGGTTGTCTTTTTTGTTTGCGTTTGCCTCATTTCACTTGTGTTGATCCATCTTTTTGCCATCTTTTCTTTTTGGCCTCCCCTCCTGTTGTGTGCGCGCTCGCGCGCGCGTGTGTGTGCATGCACGCGCCTGTGCAGAGTGACTTGTGTCTTCCCCTTCACATCCTGGAGGAAGAGGGGCTCCCCCAGGTGGCCGCCACCGTCAGCGCGCTTCTCCACTTGGCCCCTCCGAGACACGGCGTCGCCACCGCCGCGATGACGACCCCCTCCCCTGGCATGTAGTCCGCATGTGAAGATCCGCCATCTCGATGCCCTCATTGGCGTTAGCGTACCACAACCGCAGCCCAGCGGCAAGTCGCACAATTTCGTGTCTACCTTTTCTTTTCTTTTGTTTTGACTTGACACGCTTGTGTGCGTGACGTCAAACGATCGACATAACATGACCCCGCGCTACAATCGCTGACCTCATTCAGTGCTAACACTAGTGACAAAACAAATGTTTCATGTTTGCTTTTTAGTACCGAAGCGTATTGCTGCCACGTTTTAAGTTTGACTTGACCTTCGCCCGCCAAAAAGCAGTTTCTTTCAGTCCAAGTCACTGGTGGAGCCCTCAGATGTCTTTTTTTTTTAAACACTTACTCTTATTTATTTTGTTTTATTTTATATGCGGTATTTTACAAGAGCAGCATAGTTACTTAGCTGGTAACTATTTTTAAGACCAAAAAAAGCCGACTCGGCCTGCCAGTAGCCTGGCCGTCAAAACATGATCGGTTTCGCATTATAACCTGACAAGGGATAACTTATCATGGGAAAAATGTGGTAGGGTGTTTTCGTGTGAAACTTAAGGCGTGAAAAAAAATATCTTCACTTGAAACATGACATTTTGCCATGAAATTAGTCACATTCAAACGTGAAATTTACCATGTTATAAATTGATCGTGAATGTTTTTCTTTTTGTTTGCCAGCAATACGTTTCTGTATGTTAGCAACTAGCGTGGGGAAAACAGTTAGCCAAGGAACTGACATTTTGGTGTTACATATGTCTTCTTGATTGGCACGTAGTCATCTGTGCGATGAACGTAGCTATTTTGTTCGTAGTAAATTGTTAGTCTCAGCGAGTGCAATTTATTGCGAAAACGTGGACTGAATCGGACTAAAACAATAACATTGAAATGTATCTGAATTTGTGCGATTGGCTGGCGAAGTGAGATCGCGCTAGCTCAACACGTGCAATGCTAACTTATGCTATTGTAAAGATGCGGATGTGTCGGATTTTTTTGTTTCGTTTTTTTGTCCCTGTCACATTTTTTTGTGTCTCATTTTGCACCTTGTTTGTTTCTCATCTTCTTCGCTTGTACCAACGCCCGGGGGCGCAGATCACAGCCTCGCTTGTCGGTCGCGTGATCGCGTCGGGCCCCTTGTTGCGTTGCGGGACATTTGATGGATGAGGCTGCGCCGTCTGCCTTTTTGTGTACAAATGTATTGTGTAAATACAAAGCGTGTGTAGATGTGTATATAAAGATGACGCGGCCTTTCTGCCTACACCTCCCCTGGTGACGTTTTACGTGTTGCAAACTAGGTATGTAATTCTCGCAGGCTCCATACGAAGTGTGTAAGAGAAGAGTTGGTTACCGCGGCAACGGTCGAACTTCCAGGAAAATTCCACTTTTTTTTTTTTTTTTGAATGCGAAAGTGTTGGACACCTTTTCACTTATTTGTCTCTTGCTGTTAAAAATAAATATTGGAATATCCTTGTATATGATTATTTACAACCTACACCAAACTCTTTAAAGCCACGAGCCATCCAAATAATTTACACCATCACAAAGAAATGTCATGAAAATGAGAAGACAGACTTAGGTAGTTCACACGGTGGGTGTCAATTAAGGATGCGGCTAACGATTATTTTACTCATTCCTTTATTTTGAGTCGTTTTTTCGATGACTTGGACCAAAAATATATGTTTAAAATGCATTCATACATGTTTTATTTACTCCCAATTGTAATTGAGGTGATAGAACGATGCGGGTAATAAAGACAACGGGTGTAAATCTTTGTATCAAAGTCACAGTGGTGGTGGGGCGCTTGCTTCCGAGTGTAATAGTAAAAATAAACATTAAAACCAACAAAAGCTGACTGTTGAGATAAAGTTTCGCATGTATTTGAAACATATGTTTGGTTTTTTTGTGAGCAGGCGCTCCGCGGCCACCTATGTTGGCAATAGTTTCCCAGCATTCTTTTCGCGCAGTCTTTTTCGCCATATTTCCGCTAGCGGAGCAGGTAAGAAGCCGTAGTCGCTTGGGAAAATGTCGAAAAGTCTTGGGCAAACGTGACTAATTTGTGCTCCCGACTCGTCGTCGTCGCAACTTTGCCTCGTGTGCGGATTTAGCTTTTTGGGGGCTTTATGATGGCCTAGATTGAGCATGGATTCTGCTGGCAAATGCTAGCTGGGGCTACCTTCGACCGGCTGCTCTCGTGAGCTTTTGACCGATCTCGGAGGCTCAAAGTGGCTTTTGGCCTGACGACCGCCCGCTTGTCATGTGGAACGTTAGCTTGTTAGCTTTGCAGCTTTCGTGTGTTCCGCTCCACAAGTCTGATTTCACATGGTTCAGCGGTTCGGGACAGCGTAGAGCCTTCTACTGGGGTTCAAAGCGACACAGATAAGTGTTCCCACATCGATACAGTCAGTACTACTAAACGGAAGAAACGCAGGGCTATTGCCGGCAGCTTGATCACATGCTGACGCCGGTAAACGGTAACCTTTGCCGAAATAAGATTTACACTCGACCAAAGTTAAAAGTTGACAACTCATGGAACGTGTACATGGAGGGGATTTTTAGAGGCAGTTTTGTTTGTTTACATCATCATAGTTACATCGTGCAGTGGAAATATGTCTTAAAAATGGTGCTACATATCTTTTGTGTGTGTGTGTGTGTGTGCGCGCGTGCATGCGCAGGTGAACTCTCCTGTCAAGAAAAGCGAAGATGCCAGGAAGGTAAAGTTGATTCTTGTCTTTTTTTTTTCATTTAATTGTTGAATGAGATTAAACCAAAGAACATTTGTTAAATTTCTGTCACTTTACTATTCAAAAAGAGGACATTGTTTCAAATAGACTTTGCGGAAAATGCACCCAAAAAATGAGGATTCGGTTACCGCATTGGTCCATAACATGTCAGGAACTCGCGGCAAATGCTATTTTGCCCAAGTCAAAGCATCTGTTTGCAAAGGCCAATATGGATTAAGCACAAAGGTAATCGCGACTCGCCTTGTGGTCCAATTACGATGAAACCAAATGGAATGAAATGTCATTTGGGTTTCAAGGGGTTGCCAATCCTGATGGAGAATGAGCATGCCATTATTCATTTCGTCATTAATTTCCGTAACAAAATGTCAAAGGAAAATAACGGTGTTTCAAGTAACGTTTGGGTTTCAACTATAGTTACTCTATCTGAACACTAGGTGGCAACCGCGTAACCTTGAAGAAATCCGACGTGACGTCCTATCATGCCCCTCTGCTCTGCCTTAAATGCGTGAAGAAAGAACGAAACATAAGGCCGACTAGTCAGATTACTTCAGCGATCCAACTTGACTATCGACAGGACCGAGCTAGCCTTTTGATGGCGTGTGCCTGCGTGTGGCGTTTGCAGGCTGTGGAGCAAGGCCATCTTTACGGGCTACAAGCGCGGCCTGCGCAACCAGCGCGAGCACACGGCGCTGCTCAAGCTGGAAGGCTGCTACAGCCGCAACGAGGTTGACTTCTACCTGGGCAAACGATGCGCTTATGTCTACAAGGCCAAGAAGTAAGACTCCTTCCTTCCTTGCTGCATGTAACACTGCCCAAAAGTTGCCCACAGCAGGCGGTGCCTCTCTGTGTTACTCTTCCAGTCTCTTTCTTGTGACACCTGTAGCAAAATATCTCCTTTTGTTATTTTTTTGCTGCCTTCATTCCAAAAACAGCCAAGCAGTCATTTAACCCAAGAACAGTGCTCTCCAGTCCCAAGACATTTTTCCATTTTCAAGTACACAAACGCATCGCAAAAGGAAAATTATCTGACGAACTTGGCGCTCGGTTGAGGTCATAAGCATCACCGTCGTCGTGAGTGACAGTATGGCCATTTCAGAGCAGGCGCGGCCTCGTTAGCTGCTTGCACGGAGGGACTGGGAGAGTCACAGAAAGGCATTCACATTCCTTTGTATTCTTTTGTGCTTGGCATGCACTAACGTGTGTGTGTGTGTGTGTGTGTGTCAGGAACACGGTGACGCCTGGCGGCAAGCCCAACAAGACGCGTGTGATTTGGGGCAAGGTGATGCGTGCCCACGGCAACAGTGGGATGGTGAGGGCAAAGTTCACCAGCAACCTCCCTGCCAAAGCCATCGGACATCGCATACGAGTGGTACGACCACATCGCCACACTCGGGTGAATCGCTGTCAACTTGGGGTGGGGGTGGGTGAGAGTGTGACTTGTGGGGATGGCAACTCATGTGGCCATTTGCTCACTGGGTGAGAGAAAGCACGGCCTCGTAAAATTGCACTGGCCCGCTTTGCCCACTAAATCACTTCAGATTTTCGTCTCTCACACACACGCGCACGTTAGAAGTCAGCCACGTTCACGTGCGTCCGTGTCCATTCATATCTGAGTGAGGCTCGAATGAGCATGAGGTTGCAAAGTTAGATTTTTTTTTTCTTCCACTCGCTGTGATCCAGATTGGTGGAAGTAAAAAGAAAATGTTTTGTCAGACGGCTACTTCCTCTCTCCTTCTGTCTTATTCACGTGTGTATTTTCATCCAAGCTTGGTGACATCTGATGTCTTTTTTTTTTTTTTTTTTTTTTCCTCAGATGTTGTACCCGTCCCGAGTGTGAGCAACACCGCAGCAGCCGCCCCCCCCCCCAAGCAGCTTGTTGTTGTTTGTAAATAAACAATAAAAAGATCCAACGCTGGACATCCTTCTGTGTGGGTTGTTTGCGCAGTCTGCACCCATTCACCATCGGCACTGGCGGCCATTTTGAAACGACCCGCATGCTCAATTGGTTGCTAACCTTCACTAGCTGCCAGTCGGGGGTTTGATCGTCTGAACATCCAAATCGTTCTCATGCCAATTTCACGTTAGCCTTTTTTGAGACTAAAGTTTCATTTTGAGCTGAATGGCTGTGTGCTTTTGTGACACGGAAACTCTTGAATGTGTGTGAAAGAGAGAGAGATTGTGCGGGTCTTTTGCAGGGCTGCCTGAGGTCCAAACAAACATTGAGCCGTAGTCGCCTTTGACGATGAGGTCCATTCAGGGTTTTTTGGAGGGGGGGGGCGGGAACACTTTATCCGCGTTCTGTTGTTATAGGGCAGTTAAATGTCGATATTTTAAGACAAAACCTTATCTGAATCACTGGTTAAATGTATAGCTACTATGATATCAATCTTTGAGGTTTGTGAAATCTAAAAAGGCCAAGAATATTTTTGACATTTAGAGTCTTAACTGACTTATAAATTAGACGACTCCAAATGATTGTCCTTTTTGATATTTGTTTTTGTTCTGTACTTGAAATTGCAGCGCGTTGATTTGCGAACGTTCAATCACGCGGAGTGATTCGGCTCGATGCCCGCAAGGGAAAAAAAGTCGTCGCGCGGGTTGCCGTGACGACGTCCTTTGACCCCGCCCCGCCGTGCTCTCGCGCGCCCCCTTGCGCTCACGACAAACTTGGTCCGAGTGCCTCTTCGACTTCCTGTTTGCCGGCTCGCGAGCTTCCGAGCGTCCCGAACACGAAAGGGCAGAGTCGAAGCAACCCGCGGCGGAGCGCGCCGACGACGACCGCCCGCTTGACCGCAGCGGACGGACCCGGTCGGAACCGCGCGCGTAGCAGGTGCGGGCCGGCGGGCAGCTCGCGGAAGCCGGCTCAGGTGAAGGAAGCGGTCGAGGATCGGACGCCCGACAGCTCACCGTGCTAACGTTGCCAACTAGCAGCCGAGTCGATTTGTGGTTGCGCTCGCGGGTTCTGCTGTGAAGTGGACTCGGGTGGCGCGTTTGGACTTTTTTGAAGTTGGTTGTTGACTTTGGACCCCCCCGCGGCGGAGCTAACGTGGGAGACGATGGCTCATTAACCTTCAGCCAATCATCGTCGAGGACGTCGTGTCCGCCGAGCGAGCCTTCCAAGTCGACTTTCGGATGTGGTCCTGTCGGGATGCAGTTTGAAGTTCCTCATTGAGTTGGGACCCCCGCGGCTGAGCTAAAGATGCTAATGCTAAATAGCATCTTGCGTTTGGAGCTTTTGTTTGCGTCGCACCTGTCTTTCGTTCGCTGACGTTGGCGTGAGATGTCTGCGCCCGCACCCTCGCCGGCCTCGCTGTGCTGCTGCCGCAAGTCTTCCTCCGGAGGAGGGCGCTGCCTGGGGGAGTCCGCCGCCGCCGCCGCCGCCGCCGCCTCCTCCTCCTACACCACGGGCTGGCGGCGGCGGCCCCCCGCAGACGTGGCGTCCGCCTCCAACTTTGTGGACTTCGGGCTGCGTCACTTCCACTTGGACCTGCGCGTCAACTTTGCGCTGAAGGAGATGAGCGGCTGGCTGGTTCTGGACCTGCTGCCCCTGGTCGCGGGAGCCCGGACCCTGGTGCTGGACGCGCACCCGTCCCTGGCGGTCCGCGCCGTCGACTGCGAGAGCGGCGGCGCCCGAGAGCCGGCCTGCCTCGCCTTCCGCCTGGAGCCTTTTGCCAGCTTTGGCTCCGCCCTCCAAATCGACCTTCCCGAAGCGCTTGAGGTCGGAACGCCCCTGCGGGTCGCCGTCAGGTACGCGGCCACGGACGGACCTGCGGTGAGAGCACGCGCGGACGCGCGCGCGATCTGTGCTTTCAACGCCTCAAGTTGAAATGGCGCCCGCGTCGGTGAAAACAAACTTTGCGCTCATTCAAAAATCGTCGCACTCGACGTGGTTGTCATGTACTTTCTGGAGATGATTTGGATTCAAACACTTGCCGACCGACGCCGCGCGCCGGCAACCGATGCGCCGAGGCAAAAAACAAAAAGCAGAAATTGCACTGGAACAGAATGCGTCTTTGTTGATCGAGCAGCTTTCACGACAGCTGCGGCTGGAACAAGGCGCCTTCCGCAACGCCGACCGTCAAACAATCGTCCAACAGGAATTCAACGAGCGTTTCCCTCATGCGTTCGGGAGCCAAAGCCTGCCATGAGATGGACCGTGCCGATCTCATCGTTGTCAAGGGTTGTGGTTTTTTTTAATCGAGTTTTAAATTCATGGAAAAAAAATCTGTTTGGAGTTCCTCTTTGCCCCCGCTAAGAAAAACAATTGTCGACACCCTCTCCCACTCCAAAACGAGTCTCGCCACTTAGGAAGCGCTTGCTAGGACTTTTGTTGTGTCGGTCGCCCTCCATTCCCGACCGTCCGCTTCCACTCTCTTCGCCCACTTCCTCCAACATTTCGGCCTCGTGGCAAAAATGTGAAATGAGAATTCAATTTCGATCCGCTTTTGGTTGGAACTTGCAACCGCGCCGAGCTCGTTTTTCTGAGAAGGGCTGCAAAACAGCCCTGGCGCGCCATCACACCAAATGAGGGAAACCACTCAGTTGTCAAGTAGCGACAATACGGCGGTCGCACTCCCCCACCGACGATCGTTGCACTGTGCCCGTTGTCCAGACATTTCGCCATCTTTGGAGTCGTCTCGACATGTGCATATGCGTTACAAATACTCTACATACGCAAGCACACGCAGACATGCTCAGCAACACATCAACGGGGGCCACACACACACACACACACACGCACGCACGCACAGGTGTGTGTTATCATTTGAAGCCAACGTGTGTGTGTGTGTGTGTGTGTGTGTGTGTGTGTGTGTGTGTGTTCCAGATGTGGTGGCTGGACTCCGAGCTGACGTGCGGTCAAGATCGCCCTCTGGTGTTCACTCAAGGTCATTCGGTGTCCAACCGCTCCTTCTTCCCGTGCTTCGACTCTCCAGCCGTCAAGAGCACCTACACGGCGGCCATTCGCGTGAGTGACCTCTGACCCCACGCGACCCGGTCCGTGCGTACAAACGAAGCCAAAACTACTCAACTCAACCCGAGTGAATGTCTCGAGCACTCGAAAACAGCCGCCGCTCTCTGTAAAGTGCTGCGGCGTGAAACAAACAGAATTCATACAACAACGAAAGCAGCAAAAGCGTCCAACTAAAAATCAAGTCACAAGCCAAAGGCTTAAAATGACGAGATGTAAAGATGGGCAGCGAGGCGGCTTGCCGAACGTCGGTTCCAAAGAGAGGGAGCGGCAACAGAAAAGGCCGCCGCCCCTCGGAGCTCCCGCTTAGTTGTGGCTACCTGGAGTAGCGTTTGGCCCCACGCGGACCCGAGGCTGCGGGCGGGTGCGCACGAGCTCCGAGGGGTCGGGCGCGGGGGCCGGCTCATTTCAAGATTGGAAAACCAATCGTCGCGGCTTCAAAAGAACTTTCAAATGAGCCGGCGAGTCAGTGTCGGCGCTCCCTCTTCCGAGGAGCGGTCAAAAGGCGAGCGGCGAGCGACGCTCGATGGAGGAGTGCCCGACTCCAAAGTCAAGCGCGTTGCGGTCATCCAGCCGGGATGTGACCGAGGCGCCAACGACGAAAGAGGAAAGAAGCTGGATTGGACAACGGCACCCGTTTGCCGCTCCGATTTGAAATCGCCGTCCGTCTGAAGAGCCAACTTGGAGACTGTTGGCTTAAGAGGATGAGCCGGGGGGGCCCGAGTCCGCAGGACGGGATGGACGAGGGCCACTGGGGCCAAACGCATCGCGAGGATCGGGAAGAACGAGAAGCAAATGATAGCGAGCAAGTGCACTGTTACACTTGGCAACATTGACCCGTTTCTGACGGCACTTGTGGTCTGAAACGCAGATTGTGCATTCGGCTCCCACAAGTCATTCCTAACTGTGCGTGCGCGCGCGTGTGTGTGTGTGTGTCAGGTTCCGGACGACACAACAGTTGTGATGAGCGCGTCCCGCAGTCGCTACTCCAAAGCCGAGCGCGTCTTCCACTTCTCCATGGACGCGCCCGTGCCGGCCTACCTGGTGGCGCTGGTGGCCGGGAACCTGCGACACGCCGACGTGGGCCCCAGGTAGCTGTCCTTTGTGCCCCCCCCCCAACCCCCACTTATCACGCGCCGCCCACCTTGGTCTCCCGTGTCCCTTCAGGAGCCGCGTGTGGGCCGAGCCCTGTCTGCTGTCGTGCGCCGCCAAGAAGCTAGCGGGCAGCGTGGAGCGCCTGCTAACCACGGCGGAGGGACTCTTCGGCCAGTACCTGTGGGGGAGGTGAGTGGCGCCGCGACGCAATTGGCGCACTCGCGACGAGAGCCGGCCGGGCGGCTGACGGCGCGGACGCGCGCGGTTCAAAATGTCCTCCTGGCCGGCGGCGAGGGGCCGGAGGACATTTTGAAAAAAATCTCAGCCGCGCCGCCACATAAAGCGTTCCCATCTCAAATCGCGACGACTCATTGGGTGCCGTTGTCCCGTCGCGCCGTCAAATAGCAGGCGGAAGAGCGCTGTCGCGTGGCGTCGGTCCAATTCTGCCGGCTTCTTCTGCCGCGCCCGCCTCGGCCACCGGGGGCGGCGAGAGACTGTTGGTTTTTGGAAGCGATTTCTTTTGAACGAGGACGGGACAACACGGTAAACTCTTTGGCGCGCGAGCCATCCCGTTCGACTTGTCGGCAGTCCCGGCCGCGACCGAGCCCCGTCGCGTTGTCCGTCCGCCAAACGTCAGCTCGTGTCTGCCAAAAGTCGGGCCGAAGCCGCCGCAAAGCCTCGGCCGCAAAACGGTGCTCGTTGACCCGCCTCCCGCTCCGAGCTCTTGTCGGAGCGCCGGCTAATGCCGATGTCGGCAGGTGCGACCTGGTGTTCCTGCCGCCGGCTTTCCCCATGGTGGCCATGGAGAACCCGTGCCTGACCTTCATGGCGGCGTCCATCCTGGAGAGCGGCGACTTCCTCCTGATCGACGTGGTGCACGAGATGGCTCACGCCTGGTTCGGCAACGCCGTCACCCACGCCAGCTGGGAGGAGATGTGGCTCAGCGAAGGCCTGGCCACCTACGCGCAGCGCAGGATCACCACGCGGGCCTACGGTAGGGCGCCGCGCCCAGCGCACGGTGTGCGGCCGCCTTCACTCGTTCGCCTTGTTTAGGCGCCGCCTTCACCTGCCTGGAAAGCGCCGTACGATTGGACGCCCTGCACAGGCAGCTGCGCCTGCTCGGCGACAACAACCCCGTCACTCGGCTCCAAGTCAAACTGGAGCCCGGTACGTGCGCGCGCGCTACGCACCCGCGCGCTCTCCCGCAGTCGCGGCGCGCTCACCCGCCTTGCGTGTTTTTGTCGGGGCAGGCGTGAACCCGAGCACCTTGATGAATCTTTTCACGTACGAGAAAGGTTTCTGCTTCGTATCCTACTTGTCGTCGCTGTGCGGGGACGTCGGACTCTTTGACGGATTCCTGCAGGTCGGTGTCGGCGCGCGCACGTACTCGCTCCCGCGCGCGCATGCTCACCCGAGGCCTCGCCTCCGACAGGACTACATCAGCCGCTTCAAGTTCCAGAGCGTGGTGGCTCGGGACTTCCTGGACTTGTTCCTGGCGACCTTTCCCGAAGCGGCGCAGAAGGAAGGTACGTTTGGGACCGGCCGCCGCAAAACCCCCCCCCCGGTGCCGCCGAGTGACCCGACCCCGCCCCTCGGCTCCCCGTCAGGTGTGGATTTCCAGCGCTGGCTGACGGGCTGCGGGGCGCCGCCGCACCAGCCGGACCTGTCGGCGGGGGCCGCCTTGACCCGGCCGGTGAGGGAAGCGTGCCGCGCGTGGAGCGGCGGCCGCGCAAACGACACGCGCGAGGCGCCCGCACTTTTGGAAGTGGCGGGCTGGAGCACGTTCCAGGTGGTTCTGTTTCTGGACTGCATGCTGGACCGGGCGCCGCTGCCGCACGGTACGCTAGGCTACGTGATGCTAGGTTCGGCGCGGCCATGCGCTTCGGGGGCGGCGGGGGGCTGCGACCGTTCCTCCCGGAAAACAAAAACGCTCGAGCGCCTTTGTTTGCTGCGTGTTTGCGCGCGTCAAGTGTCGATGTTTGAGCAATTGTTGTGCGTGCGCATTTCAGAGGCGATGTCGCAAATGCGCACGCGCTACGCCTCGCTGTTGGACGGCCCGAACGCGGAGGTCCAAGTGCGCTGGCTGCAGCTGGTGGTCCGGAGCCTCTTCTACCCCGACCTGCCCAGACTCGCCGCCTTCCTCCAAAAACACGTCAGTGCGCCGACGACGCCGCTCGCGCTCTGCGGTCTCGCTGACCCGCGGCTTCCGTTGTGTGCGCGCAGACGTCTCGTATGTACGCGGTGCCGCTGTACGAGGACCTGTCGGCGGGCGCCATGCGCGGCGTGGCCGCGGACGCGTTCCGGCAGACCCGGCGTCGACTTCACCCCGACCTGCGGCGAACGCTGCAGCAAATCATGGCGCGGGGACAACACAGCGCAGACGCAGCGCCACCCCTGCAGCCGCCCGACGCCGCCGTCGTCCCCTTACGAGACGTCGACGTGTCGGCTTGAGGGAGGCGGACGCGCTCGCCTCCATGTTGCCTGCGCCCGCGCCGCGCCCGCGTGGACTTCCCGCTCCGAGGACGAAGGCGCGACCACATCAGGTCGCCGCCGTTTACAGTCGCGCATTGGCCGCCGCCATCCCCTCACGTGCCTCGCGGTTGGCTTCCGTGAAGCCGTTGCTGCCGACATGCTAGCGAAGCGCTACACCTTCCTCTTCTTTGGGTGCGTCTTCCCCGAGGCAACTTTGATTTTGTGCAAATAAAAAAGAGTGGGGGTGGGGGAAAAAAAACCCAGCTGCCGCCTTTCAATGTCGTCAACGTGAGCAAAGGCGCCTCCGGGCGCTGCGGCCGACCGCATCTTCCGCTCCAGTAAAGCTCTTGATGGCGGTCGCGCCGCCATTGGCCGCCATCGGTCACGTGGGCGCGGCGCCATTGTCCGCCGCGTCAAAGTCGAGCCTGAAAAAGGACACCGCGGTGCCGAAGGTGAAGGCGCTGCCTTGATGCGGCCGCGTTGGACCTTTGACGGCCAGGTGCGTGGCTTCCGCTTTTCTTGGCGTGCGCACGTCTGCCTGTTGGTGTCTCGGAGTGATTGGGTTTTCACCAAGCGTGTGAGCGCGTGCACGTGTCTGAGCTCGTATGTCTGCGCTTGACCGTTGAGTGCTTGTTTTGCGGTGCGCCTGCATCCGTGTATGGGTGCGTGTGGATGGCTGTTTGAAAGTGCCCGAGAAATACACTTGAGTTGAGTGTGTGTTGCTGTTAGCTTGTTGTGGGACACCCACTCTGCTGTCAATCAAACTTTGTGTGTGTGTGAGATGAGCAGAAAAGCAGGATTCCTTGTCGCAGCAACAACATCCGTGTCCACAAGGGATGGAGAGGCTACGTGCTGTACGTATACGCGTTGTGTTGGAAATATTCATTGACAGCTGGCTTCCGACGTGACGACCTGACGATCGCGTGCGATGCTTTGTGTGTGTGTGTGTGTGTGACTCCCAGTGCGAGTCAGTCAGCAGCCTGAGCGACTCGTCAATGTCAATCAACGTGCTGAGCGTCGCTTTGGACATGGGTGAGTGCGCGCGTCCGCCACGTGACCCGCCTGGCTCACGTGACTCACGGGAGTCGCCCAAGTCGCGCTCAGTGGCACCAGTCAGTGGGTCAAATGAGTCACGCGAGTGAAGGCGTCCCCGATGCAACTTTGTCATCCCGCGTGACCGACGCATGGGCGCGGCCTTCGTCGTATGACGTCAGTCCCAGAGCGACCGCAACGCCTCCTCATAGGCCCTGTCCACCCGACGTCATGCAACTAGAATATATGCGTCGTGCGATAGTAGCTGGAAAGAGTCGACCCCCCCCCCCCCTTTTCATATATGGCAGGCCACGGTTTGTCGCGTTCGACCGCATGACCGCATCTCCTCCCTGGACGTGTGTGCGCGTGCGCAGACAAGTGTGACTTCCTGGGCATCAGCGTGGTTGGCCAAAGCCGGGACGAAGGCGCCGGCGTGTGCGTCGGATCCATCGCGGAGGACGGCGCCGTGGCGGCCGACGGACGCGTTCGCAGCGGAGACGTCTTGATACGGGTGACGCCACGCCACGCCACGCGCACCACATCACAACGATGTCACCTGGCACGTGGCACATCACCTGATGACGATGATGATGACGACGATGACGCTCCTCGCCAGGTGAACGAGGTGAGCCTGGAGAAGGCGAGCAGCTCGCTGGCCGCGCAGATCCTCCGAGATGCCGCCCAGAGGCCGGGGTAAGCGCGAGCGCCTCCTAGCGTCTCGGTTGAGCATCTGTCATGCGTGCGTGTGCGTGTGCCCGCGTGCGCCCAGCCTGCTGTCGCTGACATTCTTGCGCTTTTGGGAGCCGGCGCCCGACGGCCTCTTCACCTTGCCGAGAGGTCAGTGACCGCCGAGGCCCGAAAAGACCCGGTGGGCGAGTTGCGCCCGGATTGACGCGCGCCTCATCCTCATCCTCCAGGCGAGCCGGTGCGTCCGATCGACCCGGCCTCCTGGGTGTCCCACACGGCGGCGGTGACGGGGAAGCTCCTCCCACCTTACGGTAACGCGCGCCCCCCGATCACTCCGTCGAAGCGTCGTCGCGTCCGCATCATCGCACGTCGCGGCGTTCAGGTGACGACGAGCATCTGAGCGTGGACGGCGACATGGCGACGGTCGTCAAGGCGATGATGAGGAGCGATTCGGGCGTGGCGGTTCGCGACCGGATGTGGCTCAAGGTGCTCATCCGCGACGCCTTCACGGGTACGTGCGCGCCGCCGGCCGCGCGCACGCGCTTACCTCGCGC
>NW_017804830.1:215935-220141 GCF_001891065.2 Hippocampus comes
GCTGGAGCGAGGCTTCATCCGGCACGCCGTCAACGCCCGCGGCCACAAACGCTTCTCGACCGAGCGCTACTACGTCGTCGGAGGTGAGCGGACGGCCGGCCGCGCTTCCGCCCGCCGCCGCCCGGGGGCGCCGCTCACGCGAGTCCTCTCCCGCAGACCTCACCGAGATGGCGCCGACGAGCGGTCGCGGAGTCGGCGACGTCTTCCGCCGAGGGTCCTGAACGCGGAGCGCGCGGAGCACGTTTCGGCGCGAGGAATTTCGGCACCGGTCGGAGCTGAAGGTGCGACTGTGTTGCCCGATCAAATCGCATCGATGGAGCAGCAGAAAATGTTGCGACTGGCGCCTGCGCGTTTTTCTCTGCAGGTCACATTGTTTTGTCCACGAATCCCCGCTGTGAATAGAGTCCGTCGAGCCGGAGCGCATTCCGTGTTGTTGTGATGACACCGAACCATTTCGTTGGCTCACTCGAGAGTGGAGTGAGTGAGCTTTTCCTTTGCAGCAAGCGCACGATGGGGACTCTTGGACGCTCATTCACTTCTTGTGCTCGTGTTTGAACTCCTCTCGTCTGTCTCTCAGCCTGTGCGGCGCTGCTTGGTTTCGCTAACAAGAACACGTACATACTGTAAGAGTATCCAGATATCGACAAAGTTCGTATTACTCATCGCAAACAGATGCTTGTGAATATCCGAAAGAGAAATGTGAGCGATAAAACGGTCAGAGAGAAAAAAGGCGTCATTCATCCATGATTAAATTTGTCTCTGAGCAATCTTTTCTACGGCCTGTCTCTTGTTTTGCAAACTTCTTTGTTCAAAGTCCATCCATCCATTTTCCGAAGCGCTTTTATCCGTCCGCATAAGGGTTGCCAGCAGTCTCGGGGCAGTTGGCGGGGGACACCCTGAACCGGTTGCCAGTTGTTGTCTGTCTCACAATTGACATTGTTGCACGGAAGAAACCTCTTACCTTGTATTTCAGAAGAGTTACAGAATTAATTGAGACACAACATTTTAGCGAGTGCTTCGGTAGATATTGCGGTATTTAGGATTGTTTTTTGCCTTGAGGGGGCTTACAGATGGGGGCCAGAATTTGCTGCTTGGCCCCTGATTGTCACTCTTGGACAGGAAAACAGAAATCTGACTCCAGAATAATTGGGCGGTGGAGCATTGGCAAAAGAAGACATCATGTATTGATTCTTTTCCGTTTTCCATCGAAAGCATGATGAAGATGAATTTGGATCGAAACGAGTTGCAATCAAGGCCGGAAGTGATGAGTGCTTTGTTGTGGGGGGTTTTTTTTTGTTTGTCTTTTTATGGGAGGACAAAGTGAACGTTTGTCCTTCCGTGCAACAGGGGGCGCCAGCGGCGCTCTCTGACCGGAAGTGCGTTGAAAGCCGGCCGCCATCGAGAGTGAGAGAGGCGGAGACGACCGCCGTCCGCTCGTCACCGATGGCGCGCAGAGTCCACGCAGCGTAAGGACAAAACAAACAACATTCTCGCCTCTTTCGACTTTTTTTCTCTTGTTTTTCTTTTCCTCGGTCGCTCGTCTTTGTGTTCGTGCGAGCTCGTTCCGCCGTCCGCCGGCCCGCGCGCGCGCCGCGACCGACTGCGGCGACGCTGCGGCGATGGTGACGTCACACGGTCGACGGGCGAGCGAGCGAACGAACTCGTTTGACGAGTTCACCTTGTCGATATCAAGCAGCTTCTTGAGGACGAGTCGCAGTTTTCATTCGCCGGATCGGAAACGGAACCGCGACGAGCCGGTGGGGCGAAGTGACGCGACGTTGGCGGCTTTTATTGGCGTATTGAACCTTGATTTCTGCAGAAAAGAGAGACGCTCATGTGCGGTGCCGACCGAGCTGCTCAAATGAAAGCGAATGAACGGACAACAAACGGACCCACGTGACATGACACATTGACCCGCTACGTCATAGAGAAAAGCTCGCTAGCGGGAGCAGCCGTCATGTTCAGACAGTCGGCCTCCCCAACTTTTCCAGCCACGGATGAGGTCGAGTCGTTTGGGGCGGAAAATGCTTGACCCGAAATTCGTGCCCTGTGTGTGTGTGCGCGCGGTTTCCCGTCACAGATCCGATGTGCTCTTCGGCCCCCCCCACCACCAAGAGTGAATTGGGCATCTCTGGATCGCTAATTCCAGTCAGCGATCGTTCGGAGGAGGCTGAAGGCAGCTGCCGGATCTCGACAAGGTCCTTCCAATTCCAGTGACGCTATCTTGAATTGAAAACGCCTTCAACGCATCCCAAACTAATCGGAGAGCTCTCCAACTCCACTTGGGGGTATCTTCAATCGCAGCACATTTAAATGGGAAAGACGAGAGCGGCAACCATCCATTATTTCAAGAATTGAGCCATCGGCCGAGTACTTTTTTTTTTCAATTTATTGGTGAATCGGATGAGGAAAAAAACAAAACAACTGATTCACTTGCTGGTTTGGTCCGTCAATATATGGATGAAAATGCCGATGGCGACGCCGCCCCCCCGCCAACGTACAGGCAGATGTATGAAAATGGATCGGGTAGCCGCACAGCTCGGTAGAGTTCCGAGCTTTGCCGCAGAGTCGTCATTGAGCGTTTAGCCAACTTCTGCCCGCGGGTTCGTGTTAGCGCGCCAGGCAGCCTCGTCGAATGTCCAGCGGGAAGTAACCGGGCCGTCATCTTCTCTGTCTCCAGGACGCCGTCGCGGCGGTGGATGAAAACGCCGGCCGGCTTGCGCGACGTGGACAGGAAGCGCCTCGGGACGAAGGCCACGCTGCCGCTGGCGCTCCGTGGTTTTTTTAGGTTTTGATTTTTGTGAGCTGGATGAGAAAATCGAAACCTAAAGAAAAAACGGCGCCGCCCGCTTTTGGTGTGACAAGCAAAGCGTCTGCCTCCTGCGTCGGGCCTCACGGCGCCGTGCCCATCATCTCGGGGCGGGCGGGGGGGCTGAAAGTTGGTGCGGCCGGGCCAGCCGCCAGCAAAGCGTTTGCGGCGCGTGATGTGTTTGTCAACTGTCGGCGGGCGGGCGAGGAGGTCTGCGGGTCGGGTCGCTCGCTCTGGTGAGAAAAGTAGCAGACGTGCTCCATGACCTCACTTTCAAAGGCCTCCTGGTCTCCGTGGCGACCGGATGCCTGTGAAAACCCCTTGCGTAGCCTTCCCTGCGCGCGCTCGCGCTCATGAAATGTTCATCTGTTGGTGGAGGGGCGGAGGGGGGGGGGTCCTCCAGCCAGAGCGACCATCTCGTCAAAGCTCGCTTTGGAGTTCTCGCCGTTGACGCCCGAGACGTCGCCAAGGTTCATTTCCACCGGTTGCAATTGTCACGCAGCCTCAAGTGGCGCAGCGTCACCCTTCGCCGCTGCCGCAATTGGGAATGCGGGAAGAAAAGGGGGCAAATCTTGTCACCTCCAACACCAAAACCGCTCAACAAAGTTCCAAAGTCCGCTTTTGCCATCTTTGAAATGTCTCAAGTGTCCTGAAATGTCTTGAATGCGGCATGCTTTCTCAAAGTGCTCCTGAGGTGATGGAATCTTTCTCCTCTTTTCCAAATGCAGTACCTGTACTTTTTTTGGGGGGGGGGGCTTCTTGCACAAAAGTCGCTCTCGCTGTCTTTAGCGCTCAGGCGAAACACCCGAGGCCTCTGCGATATGGCCGCCGTTTTCCCACAAGAGCAAAAAGCGCCTGTGGTGTTTTTGCGCTCCCGATCCATTTGTCAACGAAGCCAAGTGCGCGTGCCTTGACCGTTCTTGCGTCAAGACGAGAGTGTTGGGGACGACGGCGGACTCTGACGCGTGGAAATGGATGTCTTTGCCGTTCTTATGGAAGAAACGTCAGCGCTATTTTGTGTTGTGCTAAATAAAAGGAGTCTTCCTGAGTAAAAGTCATCCCTGGTCCTGATTTTTGGCTTCCAAAACTTGTGTCAGCGCACGGGAGCTTTTCCGACGCGGGGGTCCACTTGGCGGTGAAGATGGACTTTTGCTTTCAGAAGACGACTTTGTCGTCGCTCGCTTTGCGTCCGCGCAGGCGGCAAAACAATTCGGAACCCTGCCCGCCTCCGTTCTAATGACGTCGAAACTCAGCGAAGAAGCACGCTGGCCGTTACGTCAGAGCGAGCTCGGCACGCGACGAGCTTCGCCCTCGTTTGACAGAAGAGTTGAAGCGAAAGCGTTAAGTCGGGGCCTTCACCTGACCCGGCGCCGCCCCCGAACCGCCCCCCACCCCCC
>NW_017804830.1:220184-233758 GCF_001891065.2 Hippocampus comes
CTCGGAACTTGGCTTGGCTCTCGCGCGCGTGGAACTCAGCCGACGTCCGACCGAGAGACCGCGCCGCGTCATGTACCCGCTTTGGTGACGTCATGGAGGTCCTGGTTGCGCTGATGGCGGTGTCGCAGGTCAGCCTGCGTTCTGTTTGTTGTGAACGTTTCGTCCGCGCGCGTCCGTCCCGTGAAGTCACTTGGCGCGAGCGCGGATGCGCGTCCGCTCGCGCGTGCGTGACTTTGAGACTTGGCGCGCGTGATCGCGCGAGTTATTGTCGGCGAGTAAGAGGATCGATGTGAGTGGAGCGAGCGTGATTGATGACGTGGTTCTGCGCGCGTGTGATCAAGCGAGTTGGGGCGCGCGGTCGGGCGCGGGGCTCCGCTGCCGACTTGGCTAACGGCGGCCTCTGGCGGTCAGCGGAGGAACTCGCCGACGATGACAGGAGCGGTGTTGCAGGTGTTCGGCGCGAGCGCGGCCTCGTCACGCCGCCACGTCAGCAAGCGCGACGCCTTCGACCCGCTCGGACGCAAGTGGACGCACGCCAACATCTCGTACAGGTGACGCCGGCCGCTTAGCCTGCTAAGCTAACACCACGCGCTCCGACAGATGCAGTATATACACACACACACACACACACACACACACACACACACACACACGCACACAAAAACTCCGTCGCACACACGCTGACACCCATGTAGTCCCAGTCGCACCTTCAGTCAGTGCGCCTGCGCGTGCGTGTGCGTCAGCAGGTTGGAGTCGTTCCCCGACACGCTGAGCGCGAACGCCACTCGGGAGGCGCTCGGCGTGGCCTTCTCCAAGTGGAGCGACGTGTCGCCGCTCAGCTTCACCGAAGTCCGCCGGCGCGACGCCGACATCACCATCGGTACCGCGCATCCGAGTTCGCGCGCGCAAGTGTTGTCTGCCTGCCTATCGACAGCGTGCGTGCGCCTGTGTGTGTGCGTGTGTGTGTGTGTGAGAGAGTGAATGTGAGGCACCGTCACAGTGTACGTTTGTGTGCACACGCAAGGCTTCTACGCGTTGAACCACTCGGACTGCGGGTCATCGCCTCTCCATCCGTGTTTCGACGGGGTCAACGGCGAGCTGGCCCACGCGTTCCTGCCGCCGCGCGGCGAGATCCACTTCGACAAGGACGAGTTGTGGATCGTCGGGAGGTCCAGGTTCAGCTGGAGACGAGGTACGGCGCCAGGAGCCGCGAGCCGCCGCGCTCGCCCGCGTCGCCCACCTTGGCTTCTGCGCGCAGGCGCGTGGCTGAACGACCTGGTGCAGGTGGCGGCCCACGAGATCGGCCACGCGCTGGGCCTGCGCCACTCGGCCGACCCGCGCGCCCTCATGCACCCCAACGCCACCACGACGGGCCAGAGGGACGTCGGGCGCGATGACGTCCGGGCCATACGGAGGCTCTACGGTCAGACCGGCGAGGCTTGCGCCTTTGCATCTGTGTGTGTGTGTGTGTGTTTGCCCAGGCGTGAGCACGTGTTGCGTGCGCGTCACTATGTCCGTTTTGTGCGTTTGCGCTCAGGCTGCGTGGACAAGAAGCGGGCGTGCGAGCGCTGGGCGGGCTCGGGCCTGTGCGAGCGTCGCAAACGCCTGATGAAGAAGACCTGCCCGCGCCGCTGCCGCCTGTGCTCGGGTGAGTCTGGATCCACCCCGCCCCTCCCCTAACGCCGCCATCCTCACGACCCCGCCTTCCCCCAACCTGACCCTCTCCAGAGCCCCCGGAGGTCGTCGCCACGCCGACGCCGCCCGCCAGCGTCAGGGTGAAGGTGGTCCCGCGCGGGAAGGTGGTGGCCTTCCGCTGCAGCCCCAAGAACCCAAAAGCAAGATGGCCACCCAAAGTCAGGTCAGCCCACCCGCACGGTGGTCCGAGGCCACTCCGATCTCGGCGATCGGCAAGTTTTCCGCTCGAAATCGGCTGCGCGGCCATGAAACGGAATGGCGCTTTGGCATCCTTCTCGGTCACAGTCGCGCTACCGCGCTCCTCCGACGCCCGCGGCCGATTCAAACCGTCGGCACGGCGGGCGTCGGCCCCGGAGGACCGCGGCGGCGCAGCCGCGCTCTCGGCCCGCTCCGCCGTACGGTCGATGCGCGACGACGCCAACCGGACCCGTGCGCTTGTGTCCTCAGCTGGTACAAAGACGGCGAGCGCATCGCGGCGTCCGTCCCGGGACACATCGCGTTGAAAGGTCGCGACCTCCGCATCGTGGCCAACGAGTTCAACGAGGGCGTCTACACCTGCCGTCTCGGCGGCCGCGGCCCCGCCGCCGACTCCTGGAGCGTCCGCCTCCGGAACCCGGACCGGGGCCGCGGCTGACCCGCCCGCCCCTGTGACAACGACGACGATTGATGACGATGACGACGACGATAGCCCCGAGAGAGAAACAAATCTTGGAGCTGTACCGTAGCGGAGTATTTGGATGACTTTTAGGGCACGTTTCAGACTAGCTGGCTCACTTTGTAGGAAGCGTTCGAGGACCTCCAGGGCTCACTATTTCGAAATGTTGGAGTGCTTCTGGAAGTATCGACTCTGAGGGAGCGTTTCAGTCGATGCGAGTGTACTTGGAGAACTTTTCGGGCGTCTTTTGAGCACATCTATTGAGGTTGCTTTGAAATCGATGGCTTTCTTCCCCTTTTTTTTTTCTGTCTGGAGTGTTCAAATAGTAGCTGGTCGATTTTCTCAAAGGTCGAGCATCAGGATGCTCGAGCTCGAACTGCTCGAACATCGTTCCGTTGGACGCTCCCGCTTCATTTCAACTCAAACGTTTTTGCCGAGTGTGGGACGGCTCTTTAGCATGCGGGCTACGCTAACGTGGCGCCCTTTGAACTTGACACTTGGCGAGCTCACGTCACGACGCTTGACGTCTTTTCTTGTCTCGGCGGGCAGGCGGCAAACATTTGGTTGCCGTGGAAGAATCCGGTGGCCACGGAAACCGCCTGAGAAACTTTCATTAGGAATAAGTGACAAGTACGCACAAAGATCAACAACGGTCGTGAATAATAATTGTCAAGTCGATGGCGAATGTTACCGTGGTGACATGGTGGCTTTCTTTTTGTCTGCACTCACGCCCCCCACCCCCTCATTTTGAGTTGAACAAAAGTCACAAATCAAGACAAAATGTCCAATGTGTCGTCCGTGATGGACCACATGAGGAGCCCGCGGGCCTGTTCCAATCGTAGCTGACCCCTCAGGCGCATTGTGACCTCCAAGGAATGTTGTCGACGTGATCCTTTCCAAATGGAAAGACTGGATGAGATTTGTCAAAGCAAAAGTGCAGGACGTGACGTGAATCCCTTTCGTCACCGTTGTGGTTGGTGTCTTCGCATCAATGAAAAGCATTGATGAATCACGACATGATGTCAGTGAATTTCAGCAAATTGGTCATTTCGCAAGTGCAAGTAAAAATAGAATAACTCAATTTCTCTGTCTCGCTCTCTCATCCCGCCCCCCCCCCAAGTTTCCACTAAAGATGATTGGCATGTCGCCGATTATTGCAATCGGTGAGGCCTGTTGAGTGCTACGTCCCTCCTGTCCACTAACAGGCGCTATGTCCCACAAAATGTTGCCCGCGAAGAAGAGTGATTTGAGTTTGAACGTCGAAAGCTGTTAGCGGAGTTGCTTCACAGCGCGTGCAGATTGGCATCCTTCTGCCTAACATCCAAGAATGACGCTTTGAGTGAGGTGTTTCCTTCAGCCATGTATCGGCGTGTTTTATTGAACAGGTGGAGAGAAAAAGAAAAAGCGTGTCCCTTTTATAGGGCCGACCCACGTCACTCACCACGAACAAAAGTAGAGTTATATTGCCCTCTACTGGCTCAGTCGTAAAAGGCAATCATATAATCTTAACAAAAGCAAATTAAGAAAAGGAAAGGAAAGAGAAGGACTGCGAAATCCTCACCGGAAAGTAAGTTTCACGTCGCTTCGCGAGTGAGTCACTCTTTAAAATGATTTTTTTTGTTTGTGCGTGTTCAGATCGAGAGTTTCGGGCAAGCGCAAATGAACGTTGTTGTGGTTTTTGTGACGCCCCCTACTGGTAGAAATCAGAAGATTGCTTCCTTCGCTTGCTGGCACGTCAATGTCCACGTCATGTTTGAACTTAAACTTTGAATTTGAAACTTCCATCTGCGGTGCTCTATTTTTTTTTTCTTTAGGTTGGAAAAGGAGATTGAATAACTTTGTGTGATGCTAGCCAAGACGAAGTCGTGCCCTTTTTTGTTTGGAGAGCGAGAAAAGACGGGGAAACTAGGATCAAGTTGTTTCGAGACCGCGAGTATCCGATGACGTCACCCACGTTGTCCCAGCACCCCTCGGGAGAAAGCGAGCGAAGTCGTCATCACCGGGTCCGAACGTCACCGAGCATTCAAGTCGTCACACAAGAACGTCAACGGGATTCGCGCGGCCACGTTTTGTTCCGCCGGGGCTCCGATCAGACTGCACATTTATTTCCGCCTTGATTTGCAAGAGCGCCGGGCGACGTTTTTCAAAACAACCGCCGGACGCCGCTCGCGTCTGCGGCGGTGGTCCCAACTCTTCAAAATAAAACGCGATCGTATCCGCTTGCCAAAGGATTTTCAGAACAGTGTGTGCTGACACTTTTGTTTGTGTGTGTGATCAATTATCACGCACACACAAACAAAAGTGATGACGACAATAAAAAATGCTCAACTTTCATGAGCATTTTTTATTGTCGTCAGTTTTGATTTCCGATTTGACCTTTTTGAAATTCAGTTTGTATTTGTTCCTCCCTTTTTTTCATGCTTCGTTTTAGTGTTTTTTTTTCAATGACCTTCTTCTGGATGGCCGCACCGCAACAGCCAAATGAATACATTTCAATTTATGGATGACAAAGTAAAAGAAAAAAGGACATTTTAGTTTTAGAAACTTAAGATGACATTTCGCAGTTTTTTATTTTTTAGCATTGGATTTTATTTATCCCAAACTGCATCTAAAGTGTCTTTTCAAAATTAGTTTGTTTATCTTACTGAGATTATGTTGCCCGCGAAGAAGAGTGATTTGAGTTTGAACGTCGAAAGCTGTTAGCGGAGTTGCTTCACAGCGCGTGCAGATTGGCATCCTTCTGCCTAACATCCAAGAATGACGCTTTGAGTGAGGTGTTTCCTTCAGCCATGTATCGGCGTGTTTTATTGAACAGGTGGAGAGAAAAAGAAAAAGCGTGTCCCTTTTATAGGGCCGACCCACGTCACTCACCACGAACAAAAGTAGAGTTATATTGCCCTCTACTGGCTCAGTCGTAAAAGGCAATCATATAATCTTAACAAAAGCAAATTAAGAAAAGGAAAGGAAAGAGAAGGACTGCGAAATCCTCACCGGAAAGTAAGTTTCACGTCGCTTCGCGAGTGAGTCACTCTTTAAAATGATTTTTTTTGTTTGTGCGTGTTCAGATCGAGAGTTTCGGGCAAGCGCAAATGAACGTTGTTGTGGTTTTTGTGACGCCCCCTACTGGTAGAAATCAGAAGATTGCTTCCTTCGCTTGCTGGCACGTCAATGTCCACGTCATGTTTGAACTTAAACTTTGAATTTGAAACTTCCATCTGCGGTGCTCTATTTTTTTTTCTTTAGGTTGGAAAAGGAGATTGAATAACTTTGTGTGATGCTAGCCAAGACGAAGTCGTGCCCTTTTTTGTTTGGAGAGCGAGAAAAGACGGGGAAACTAGGATCAAGTTGTTTCGAGACCGCGAGTATCCGATGACGTCACCCACGTTGTCCCAGCACCCCTCGGGAGAAAGCGAGCGAAGTCGTCATCACCGGGTCCGAACGTCACCGAGCATTCAAGTCGTCACACAAGAACGTCAACGGGATTCGCGCGGCCACGTTTTGTTCCGCCGGGGCTCCGATCAGACTGCACATTTATTTCCGCCTTGATTTGCAAGAGCGCCGGGCGACGTTTTTCAAAACAACCGCCGGACGCCGCTCGCGTCTGCAGCTGTGGTCCCAACTCTTCAAAATAAAACGCGATCGTATCCGCTTGCCAAAGGATTTTCAGAACAGTGTGTGCTGACACTTTTGTTTGTGTGTGTGATCAATTATCACGCACACACAAACAAAAGTGATGACGACAATAAAAAATGCTCAACTTTCATGAGCATTTTTTATTGTCGTCAGTTTTGATTTCCGATTTGACCTTTTTGAAATTCAGTTTGTATTTGTTCCTCCCTTTTTTTCATGCTTCGTTTTAGTGTTTTTTTTTCAATGACCTTCTTCTGGATGGCCGCACCGCAACAGCCAAATGAATACATTTCAATTTATGGATGACAAAGTAAAAGAAAAAAAGGACATTTTAGTTTTAGAAACTTAAGATGACATTTCGCAGTTTTTTATTTTTTAGCATTGGATTTTATTTATCCCAAACTGCATCTAAAGTGTCTTTTCAAAATTAGTTTGTTTATCTTACTGAGATTCAGAAGCACCTTTTCATCAGTTCAGATATTTGCTTGTGTGGGAGGTGTACATGGAACATTTGTTTGCATATGCAAATTACAATTGGAACCACACACACATTTACACTTGGTGCGGAAATCAAACTTTATTCTCTCTTTCACGCCCAGCCACATGCGTGCTCCTTCTCGGTTTGGTCGTCAGGTGTACTTTGACCCCGCCCCCCATCTGTCCAATAAGGTCTCATCAGCGAGGGGCGGGACTTAGGCAAACAACGGTGAGAAGGTCGTCCGCGGTGACACGTTGGGCAAACAAGCGCGCACGTGTCCTTGCGTGTGCGCGGGGTGGTCCGGTCAGGAATGATGGCAGGTCAAAGTTCAGGAATGTATCGGCGGGGGCAGCGGCGGGGGAATTTGTTGCGGTTGCGCGGCGGCCACAGCTGAAATCGGGGCCGCGTGGTGATGATGTCATCACTACATGCCCATCCTGATGCTCTGAATGATCTGGAAGATAGCTACACGCACACACGCGCGCAAAACGGTGAGAAAGACTTCAAGACGTTGCCGAGCATCGCAAGCGCTTTGAAAACATCTCAAGAGGTCGAAACTTGTCTCAAAAGGTCTTCACTCACGGGATCGCTTTGACACGGCCCACGCTTGCCCATTTTTTCATTGGGCCCCACATGGGGAGGAAGAGGGGGCGTGGGGGCCAGAGAGAAAAAAAAAAGCGACAGCCTGCACGCACCACACGGCAATCGGGCAGTTTTTCTTCTGACCGAGGACGTCAACGTTCAACGTTTAGCAGCCCAAACTGGTATGGAACCACGGATGTCGGAATCTTGGAACCACGGATGTCGGGATCTCGGGGTCCAATACGGTCTCGGGCTACGATAACGACCGCCGCGTTGCGGGAACGGGTGAGGCGCGCACAGGATGAGCCAAACGCAGCTGGCTTTTTCTTCCACCTGGCGGGCCGAGTACTTCTCGGTTGGCTTTTGTTGTTTCTGTGCTCTTACCCGCCAGGTTTGGAGGAAAAATTGCAACTGCTCAATGCCCGATTTTGGGGTTTCTTTTGAAATGTTGATGTGTGGGCAACGTCATCATCATCATCATCATCATCTTTTCAGATTGGAAAAATCCTCGCGTATCAAGCCGAACTGGAGTCGGGGCCTCGCTCGCATGCTACTTTCCCACGGTCCAGGAAGCCGAGCAGGTGAGCCCATTTGGAACGGCGCGAGGAGGACTGACAAGTGAAGTTTGAAAGAGGCACAAGCGAAGCCAAGCTACCTGATCCACAAACGACAAAGAGGAAGAGTGCGAGGAGCCAGGGTCCGACGCCTTTGTCATCCGTCAGGTTCCTCTGAAACAAAAACATGAGCGTTAGTGACAATCACGTTGTCACGACAACCACTCAACCCATTCTTTGGTTGCCAGCCAATCGCTGGCACAGACGAACAACCATCGGCGCTCACACCCACACCCGCACCTCGGGACAATTTAGAGAGCGTTCCATGAAGCTGTCACGCATGTTTTTGGAATGTGGGAGGAAACCCGCAGAAAAGCCAGGCAAGCACCGGGAGAACATCCAAACTCCACGCAGGGAGGCCGGAGGCAGAATGGAACCCTGCACCTCTGCACCGTGAGGCCGACGCGCTAACCACTCGGACACCCAGCCGCCCGTGTGGTAAAGTCAGTTTGTAAAACGACTAAACAATAACTGCCGGAATGCAAATTAATGTTTGGTGAAACACTTGAATGCAAAATCAAATTGTCGCCAATTATTGGAAGGAACAATCGATTTGAAACATCTTCCGTTGAGTTGAGTTTCCTTCCATGCGTCGGTCCTCGAGCCTGCTACTTTCTACTGCATACTTTTGTATTTTGGAGACAAGTGAATCGATGGTCAAAATAGAAAATTCGTTTGCGAATCGATTACTTGTTGGTTAATCGATGAATTGTTGCCCCTCCACTCAAATCGTCTTGATGTCAGTCTGACCAGAGCAAATCTTGCGATTTCTGTCGCCCGCCATGAAAGCGGACCGATTATCCATCAAAATAAGACATTGGCAGACATCAGCTTTTACTTTGAAGAACAGCGATCAGCAAGTTTTGATTTTCTGACCGACGTGACGGAGCGAACCGAGAACCGACTCCTGATCAATCTCGACTGTGACGTGACGTGTTGTGTTGCGTGATTTTGGCCGGACTCACCGTGGACTTGGCCACGTTTCCTCTCTGTGTGATGTTCTTGCTATGTTTCTCGTTGGCCATCCTGATCCTCTGCTTCGCCACCATCTTGTCGTTCAAGTGTCAGATTGACGAGTTTGATCCTTTCTCGGCTCCTCGCTGCTCCGCGACAGTTCGCTGAGGCTCTCTCCGAAGTGGGAGCGACTTTCCACCGTCAACGTACTCAAAAAGACAAAGGCCCGCCCACACGCCGCGACATGGCGAGTCAAGGTCGACGTGCCCACCTTCACTTCCGAAACACGATTTCAACATAAAACTTTTGGTTGAAATCCTGATACTATTTGGAGAAAAGATACGAGTCCGTATTGATTTCGACTATACCCTCCAATTTTGTGGTTGAACTTAATAGAAAGATGTATTCGGTGCGTCTTTTTTTGCGCTTCGTAAGTGACTCACTAGACTTTTATTTTTAAACAGAGGGAGAGTGAGTGAAATGGATTCTCTCGGTACCCGCCCCGTTTAATCAAACAAGTCACAAAAGGGTTGGAAATGAAGTAGGTTTTAGCTTAAGATCATTGTTGTTTGAAAAAAAAACATAACAATGCTCAGCTGGGGCACATCATTCAAGTTAAAAAATAAACCGCATAGATACGTGGACCTGAACCCGACTTCCACGCTGACGTGGCAGTGAGCGACGAGCCTTCTAATGACGTATTACCGGTTGGAGTGTGTCCCGCCTCTGGCACGTGAACAACATGGCGCCGCCAGTCCCGCAGTTAGCAGGTTCGTTACTTCGTCCTATTTCTCTTTTTCAGCCTCGTTGACCTTTTCCAACGTCGGAGTTGTGATGCGCTTCGTTTGTAGCGTTCTTGACTTTTCTGTTTGAACCGAACCTAACACGTACTCGCTACGTCAATTCAGCAACTTAACAACGAAGTGTGTGAATCCGAGACAGAAAAGCGCTATACAAGTGACAGTCCATTTTCGTGCAAGTGTGCGCGGGCCCCAGACTGCCTGCCCCTTGAATGGCTGCATTTTGTCCCTGGAATTTGAGACGGTGCAAGTATTTTTTTTCATCAACTCGTGTCTCTGCCAACATTAAATTTGCAGATTTTTTTTTTTCAGAATTGCTATACAGTACTTTTTGTTGACAAGCTTCTGCTCCACACCTCCGCCCATTTCTTGGTAATATGGGGAAAATGAATGGAAATGTGAACTGTTTATTTACATTGCAATGTATCTATCTATCTATCTAGCTATGTGTGCGTGTGTGAGCAAGTGTATATCTGTTTCAGTGAGGGGGTCGGACGGGACATGGCTCTTCTGCAGTACCCCTACCTGCCAGGAGCACCCTTCCTTCCCCAGGTGGTCTCATCAGTGACATCACTTGTGATGTCATCATACAGCATGTGACTGTGCGTGTGTGTGTGTGTGTGTGTGTGACACGCAGGGATACTTGCGCGAGCCGCTGCCTGACGTTCAGCCGTGATGGCTCGCTGTTGGCATGGTGCAATGGAAAAGTGTAAGTCCGAGATTTTAAGGGGCCACCACGCCTGCACTGATTCTGATGAATCTCTGACCTCAGTCACTCACTCTTCAGCCGATCGATTCTCTTTATTGAAGAATAAACATCTGTGCTGTATGTTACACATAGAGCACATTTGACAATAAACTTGTCATTGAAATTGAATTAAAATTGAAGAGGGGTATCAGTGAGATGACGGCTTCCCTTTCAAGGGAGCAAAAAAAATCCAGGTTTAGTTAATTGATAACTCAATTTTGAGGCTGGAACGGATTCATTGCATTTCCATTCATTTCAACGCGAAATATGGCCTCGATTTCTGAATGTTGCAAGTTTCAAATGGGCTCACGGAACCAATGAAGCTTGTAACTTGAGGGTCCACTGACAAGACAGTAGGGGAACACATATCCATCAAGGCAAAAAGTATAGGTTCTAGAGCGGAACCTTGGGGTGCACCTTGATGCATGGAGAGGCATTACATTTGAGAACAGCTTGAATGGCCGCCCGGAGTTGACTTTGTCGCACATTGGGCCAGCGTGTCGGTGGCGCGGACGTCGGATGGCTCGTCGGTGGCCACGTTGGAGCTCCCCAAGACGACCATGCTGCAGTTCTCGCCTCTTGGCAACATCCTGGTCACCTGGCAGCCCTACAGCAGTAAGACGATCATTGATCTTCATCGGGTTTTTCAGAATTTTGTTTTTATTCGGGGGGGGTGGTGGAGAATGAGCAAGATGCGGCTTGTGTGTTCAGAGAGCGGCCAGGAGGCCCAGGGCGACGGCAACCTTCGTCTGTGGGAGCTGCCTGGCGGCGGCCTGCTCAAAGGCTTGTTCCAGAAGAAGGCGGACGGCTGGTGAGCGGCCGCCCTGATGTCGCTCGTGCGGCCTGGCTTGATGCCGATGTCGCTCGCGCAGGTGTCCCAGCTGGTCCCGAGACGAGAAGGTGGCCGTCAGGATCGTCAGTAACGAGCTGCACTTCTTTGAGGACAACAATTTCAGTAACGACGCACTCCAAAACACACTTTAGCCACACATGCTAACACGCTAAGATTCCACAACAGGCGTTTCGTCCTTCAGTGGGCTGGATGAGTGTGTGTGTGTGTGTGTGTGTGTGTGTGTGTGTGTGTGCGTGCGTGTGCGTGTGTGCGTGTGCGTGTGCGCGTGCGCGTGTGTGTGTGCGTGTGTGTGTGTGGCTTTGTTGTTTTGTTGTCGGGATGAAAAAAAAAAACGAAACCTAAGCGGCCACACATGCGAAGAGGCCTGAAGTGTTGGCAAACACAGTAAAAACAAAATGAGAAATGCCGTTAGACACGCTAATACAAATAGCATCAGTCACACATTGTAATGGCCATGTAGCATTAGCATGCTAATGCTAAAGCATCTTTGTGTGCAGACGTTATCGCCAACAAGCTTCACTTGCAGAAAATTTCCAACTTTGAGCTTTCGCCGGGAAGTCATCCCAGCAAGGTGACCAATGAAATGCTCGCCTGCTCTCGAACGCCCGCCCGCCTCCTCGTCCCCGTTGGTGATTATGATGGTGTGTGCGTGTGTGTGTGTGTGTGTGTGTGTGTGTGTGTGTGTGTGTGTGTGTGTGTGTGTGTGTTTACGCCTCAGGTGTGCGTGTACGTCCCTGGCAGCAAAGGGGCGCCATCGTTTGTGCGCATCTTCCAGTACCCGCAGTTGGCGGGGCCCGACGCCGCCCTGGCCACCAAGAGCTTCTTCAAGGCCGACCGCGTCAACATGCAGTGGAACAACAAAGGTAGGGGTGGAGGGTGTGTGCTGTCAAACTGGGGCCGCTCACACCGGAGGTGCCCAGCTTCGGACTTGTGACTTCAAAAAAACTTTCCAAAGATGGCACTCGACTGCAGTGAGATTGCACGGTTGTACCAGTTGACCTCCGCTTGGAGGTGTGCTTGCTTGACCCAAGTCAGGTCCCGACTCAGTGGACGCTTTCTCACTTGGGTCAAATTTAAGGAGCACAAGACTCGTGATTTGTGCCCGTCTCAAGACCCCGACAAGTCTGACCCGCGCGCTTCTTGTCGCGACAGCGTCGGCCGTGTTGGTGACGGCGAGCACCGAGGTGGACAAGAGCGGAGCTTCGTACTACGGCGAGCAGACGCTGCACTACCTCCACGTCGGCGGAGAGACGGCGCACGTGCAGCTGCGTGAGTCGCCAGGGGGGGGGGGGCTCGCCCAATGTTCATTCCAAAGAGAGCGAGCGGCAATATGAAAAGGCTGCATCCCCTCGGAGGCGCCGCTTAGTTCTCGCCACCCCCGGTTGTGTCCGGCCCCACGCGGACCCGAGGCAGCGGGCGGGAGCTCCGAGAGGCCGTGTCCAGATTGGAAAACAAATCAAATGGAATCTTCAAATGAACTGGAAAATGTAGCCGGTGAAGAAGGCGTGCCGGAGTAGGCGCCATGTGCGTGCTCCCTCTTGATACGAGTACCGGTGGGGAGGCGAGCAGCGGCATTCAAAACGTGTGTAATGCCTCCAAGGTCCCAACGCTTTGGTGGTGGTGGCGCTTGGTGTCGCCAGCGCTGACCAGCAGCCCTTGTTTTTGTGTGTGTCTGTCATGGGCTGCTGCTGGAGCTTTGGATTGGGGGGGCGGGGGCTTCTTCGGGCGAGATGAGATGACTCGGCTCGTGGTTGCTTTGTTCCGTCAGCCAAGAACGGCCCCATCTACGACGTGGCCTGGAGTCCCAACTCGAGCGAGTTCTGCGTGGTTTACGGCTTCATGCCGGCAAAGGCCACCATCTTCAACCTCAAGTGTGACGCCGTCTTCGACTTTGGGACCGGCCCTCGCAACGCCGCCTACTACAGGTGAGGACAAGCCACCGCGTCCGTCCCCGCTTCCCGAGGAGCCCCTCTTTAACGGCGGGCGGGTCCAGTCCGCAGGGTCACATCCTGGTCCTGGCCGGATTCGGCAATCTTCGAGGTCAGATGGAAGTTTGGGACGCCAAGAAGTATCAACAGGTGAGCGGATCAGGTGGTCCTATTTGAATCAGGAGGGCCGGAGTTTCCCGCTGATCTTGCATGTGAAAGGATGATTGTGAACGGCCGGCTTCACACTGCGGGATTTGGAGCTGAGATTTGTCGAGGTTGTATACGTGCCCTTCAGACTGGAGGGGCATCGCACAAAACGTATGACACGTAGCTGCTCTCGGACCGCATATTATGAATGTAACCCAAATCGGGTTTAAAAAATTGGAACTGAGCCGTTCAGGAAAAAATATATATATATATACTTGCATGTGAAAGGATGATTGTGAACGGCCGGCTTCACACTGCGGGATTTGGAGCTGAGATTTGTCGAGGTCGTATACGTGCCCTTCAGACTGGAGGGGCATCGCACAAAACGTATGACACGTAGCTGCTCTCGGACCGCATATTATGAATGTAACCCAAATCGGGTTTAAAAAATTGGAACTGAGCCGTTCAGGAAAAAATATATATATATATA
>NW_017804830.1:237297-243352 GCF_001891065.2 Hippocampus comes
TATATATATATGTGTGTGTGTGTATATATATATGTATATATATATGTATATATATATATGTATATATATATGTATATATATATGTATAAAAATCTCATCCAGATCAGATATGAGCAAAAAAACAAAAAAGATCCGGGTCACGTTTGCCTGCGGTATGAACCTAGTCAAGTCAAAAGAACGCACACTCACACGTACTTGTGCGCTTGCGTCCATCCGTGTTCAGGTCTCCAAATGTCAGGCCGCGGACGCCACTCACTTCAATTGGTGTCCGGATGGCGAGCACGTGGTCACGGCCACGTGCTCGCCGCGGCTGCGCGTGGGCAACGGCTTCCAGGTGCGCCACTACACGGGCGGCGTGGCGCACGCGTACGAGACCCCCGAAGGGGTGGAGCTGTGGGAAGTCCGCTGGCAGCCCTTCCCGGACGGAACCTTCCCAGAGCGACCGGTCCGCCAGCAGACGGCGAGCGCTCGGCCCGGCGCCCCGCAGGCCGCGCCCGCTCGGGCCTACAGACCGCCCGCGCTCAGGCACCTCCCGGCCGCCCCCACTTCCAAGCTGGTGAGTGCGCAAAAGTCACCGGGGTGTGAGAGTTAAGTGCGTGACAACTGGTCAGGTGACATCGCGCTGTCGCCATGCCAATTGGCTTTTTGATAACGGAAAGGAAAAAGATCGGCCTTTGTGCACAAACAAATGGCGTGTGTGTGTGTGTGTGTGTGTGTGTGTGTGTGTGTGTGTGTGTGTGTGTGTGCGCCAGCACGAGGAGGAGGCGCCTCATGATGAGGTTACTCTTTTACTGTTGGTAAATAGTCATCGCTCATGATCATGACACGCAAGGTGTTTGCAGTCCTTTTTTGGGGATATTCAGAACGTCCTCCAGTGTGATCCTTGCTTTTGCCCCCTCAGCAATTAGAAAACCTGATCTGAAAATCAGATCAACAGATTTTGGACGCTCACGTTCTCATCTCTCATCGCCTTTTTCGCAAAATCCTGGCGATGATACATTTGGCATGTTAATCCTAATCCAGTTACGATAATCTGTAATTATGTAAATGCAAGCATCCCATTTGTGTGTGTGTGTGCGTGTGTGTGCGTGTGTGTGTGTGTGTGTGTGTGTGTGTGTGTGCGCCAGCACGAGGAGGAGGCGCCTCAGAACGCACGTCCCGCCGACAAGAATTTGTCCAAAGCGGCGCTGAAGAATCAGAAGAAACGAGAAGCTCGAAAAGCCGCCAAGCAGGTCATGTCAAATGAAAGCTTTTACTGGATGCTCTTGGTGTTACCACGGCAACAAGTTCGCCATATTGTTGTTGTTTTCCTTCCGGATGCTGACCCTAGCACACAACAGTTCGGTTTGTGCGATTGCCAAAACTTTGCATGTTATGATCGCATCAAGGGGCGGAAGCAACGCGTTTGATGCTTGACTTTTGCATCAAATGCATCACAGCAATATTTACCGTCGCCACGAGTTGTGCTTTTGATTTCGAATGTCACCACGGCAACAAATGGAAGTTACTCTGGCAAGTTTTGTCCATGCAATGTTGCGGTTGGCGCAGCGCTGATTGGTCGTGCTTTGCGTCGCCCTTCCGCCGCAGGAGCGCAAGTCCGAGGAGGAACCGCCCTCCGAGGCCGAGCCGCCCTCCGACCCCGCCCGCGTCGCCCCCAGCCGATTGACGGAGACCTGCGGCGACCCTGAGACGGACAAGAAGATCAAGAACGTCAACAAGGTCAGCAGCAAGTCGCGTGACCTTTGTCCACACCGTGCCACGTGTTTCCAACCTACTCGTCTTCGTAGTGTGTGTTGAGCTTGTGTTGAACCGGGGCAAGTGGCCGTTTCCCCCCCACGTTTCTTTCGAACGTGTTTGTGTTGCAGAAGCTGAAAGCGATCGAAGAGCTGAAGGAGCAACAAGCGGGTGGAAAAGTTCTGCAGAAGAACCAGGTCAGCTCCCGTCACCTCACTCACTGGGTGTACGTCTGCACCGCGTTGCGAAGCGGGACTCGTATGCGAAGGAGTCAAAGTCCCCCTTGGAAGCGGGGAGAAAGTTAAGACGCTCGCCTCACGCGAACGTCAATGTTTTCTTTGTTCCTTCTTAATGGCCTGTTAGTTTGCGGCAGCGCAGGAAGTGATGTCAGCAAGGGGAGGCCCGCGCCGCGCCGCATTGACTTGCTTGCTGCTCTTGTTACAGCTGGAGAAGATGCAGAAGGAGCAGCAGCTGCTGGACGAGCTCAAACTCTTGCAAGTGCAGCAGTGACACGCGCCCGCCGGCGAGCGGTGCCGCCCAAGAAAACCGACGCGCGAAGTGTCGCCGTGACGAAAGAAACGCCAGGGGGCGACGAAGCCACAACGCGCCCCGGATTGCGCAACAATAAAAGGCCCCTTTTCCATACCGGCTCCTTCATATTTCCAATTGAACCCTCAAGCCCGTTTTACCGCAAGTGTTTGAAAATATAAGTAGCCTAGGAAAAAGAAAGATTGAGGAGTGATCGCGTGCAAATATTGGACGCCCGCGTCATTCCTTTCACAAATGTTAGTAGCAGTGCGAACCGTCTCCATCTCCAAGCAATCAAAACGGGCAATGGAGTCAGTCACGAAGCGGAGGCAGGAGGGTTGATTCGATCCGATCACTAAAGTATCAAGGAGTCTTCCTATGAACACAAGTTACACGGAGAATCGGAAGCCGCTAACCACGGGGCCACGGGGCCCTCGGCAAGGCAGCTTTATTTCTCAAGCACATTTCATAACAACTTAACGTGCTTCACAGAAGCCAAGACGCAACACCGAAAAGCATTTCCAAACACGGCAGCTAGCTCACCGCATTCACAGGCAAAGCGGGAAAAAAATTACTCAAACGTATATTGAAACAATTTCAACACATTAACGGAAACGTTTAAAAACATTTCAAAGGAAAGAAGTAAAAGTAGGTTTCTAAAATATGTAAGGGAGTTTTAAATTGTTGAGAGGTCATTTGATATGGGAAAAAAAGCAAAGTTTTAAACTCGTCGCGTTCCAAGGTGGCATTGATCAAGTTTGAACGTTTTATTGCGCCTCTTATGTGTAAACGCCCCCCAAAAAGGAGACGACGCTCTCTGACGTCATTTGCACGCGACGACCCGGAAAAAGCGCTCCTGCCTCCAGAGGCAAAATGGAGCCGAGGCGCGGTGAGCAAAGTGAGGGAAGTGATGTCGACCGGGAAGCTGAGCGGAGCGGAGCATTTTGACGAGCTAAAGAACCGCGTCCAACAAGTCCCTTCACGACGCACGTAGGTAGGAACGCCGTCTCTGACGTCGTGGGAGTATCGGAGGCCATTTCTCCTCCCAAAAGATATTTGCGGCTATTTTAGCATGCTAACATGTTGAGTCACGACTCTGCGCTGCCTTTTTGTTGATGTTTATTTGCCGAAAAATGTTTCGGTGCTTCTTCGTCTCGTTGTCATTTTCGTCCGCAAGAGAGGCCGCTCTTTGTTTTTGATTTGCTTGACCTAAATGTGACGTCATCGACGTTTCTGCTGCTCCCACAACACGTGACAGACAATCAGGATGAGGACAACAAATGTCTGGCGAACATCTCAACTCGGGACACAATATGAAGCTTCTGTCCTCTGTCGTTAGAAGCTGACGCGACCATGCTTGAAGCTTTCCATCCAAAAATGGTTCAGCTCGTGAGGCTTCACTTTCACCTGACTGAAAGGAGATTGTCATTTTGTGTGTGTGTGTGTGTGTGTGTGTGTGTGTGTGTGGGCGGCATGAACTTTTGTCTTATTAGTACACTCAAAATTTCTCCAACGTTGGCTTCTGTGAGGTCTTGCCGCACTTCTAAATCGAAGTCAAAAGAAAAAAATACTCTGAAAATGAGGTCTAACCCCCAAAGACGCATGGAGACCAAACAAAAAAAAGTGTGAATCTCGTAAGTCCTGAAATATGTTCGGGGTTTCCCAATTTGATATTCATATCGGACTTAGTCCCAAATCTCCCATTTGAGCACGATTTTGCACTCCAAAGAGTGCCATTCGTTTTTATTGACTTCATTCGGGTTAATCTTCGCGGTACTTGGTCCTTATTTTATTCAAGTGCAGTACATTCTCATGCCCAGCTCGAGGCAAAAAGGGTGGAAAGCGAAGGGAGGTGTGGTCAACGTGTGTACTCGCACGGCGAAATTGGAAAGACGTTGAATCCAATATCCCGCCGTATCGCCAAGCTCCGACCTCACCGATGTGCCCGCCGTTACCAATAGCGTTTGTGTTTGTGCGTTCAGGCGGTCATGGCGCAGCCACGCGGCGCCTGCACGTGGAAGCCGCACATCTGCGAGCAACTGAAGCTCCGCGACCGTCTGCAGCGCCACGGCTTCGAGGAGATCGTCCATCAGTGTGAGTGACGCCGTCGTGGCTAAGCCGCATTCCGGCGCCTTTGATGGCTGAACGCGGTCGAGTCGGTGGAGTGAACTTGACGTTGCGGCAGCCGCCCCGTGAGAGGTGAACACGCGCTCTTTAGCGAGACCCCGCAAACTCCTTTGTTCTGTACGTTTGAACTCGGGCCCGACCGATGACTCGGTCCTCCGTTCCCCCTTTTCAAAAACATCCAAATGGGCCCAAGTTCAATGCAGAGACATTTGTCTTGACTTCCCGTGCAACGGAACGAGCCGCGGCCGAGCATCGAAGATCCTCCTATGAAACCGCGTTTCCAAGACTCGACAAAACACCTCGGTCGCGAACGGAGCCGATGACACGCTCTCAAACGGGGTCGCAAAAAGACACTTGCACGCCCGTTTCAGACAATCGCCTGCTGGAGAAATCGGACCTGCAGGCCGTCCTGTCGGAGCGCTACCAGGCGGACAAGTACGAAGTCGCACGGGGACACGAAGCCACGTGAGCGCCGCGGGCGGCCACCGCTCGTCTCGCCATCGCCGCGCGTCTTCGCGCGGCTGACTCGGTGTCTGGCTCGCAGGGCGGCGGGCGGCGACGCGCCGGCGCTGCAGCAGGAGATGGCCGACATGAGGATCCGCCATCAGGAGGAGCTGACGGAGCTGCACAAGAAACGAGGAGAGGTGCGTGCGAAAGTCGCACCGCTTTTCCTCAACGGGGGCGCGAGAGCGGCACGGTTGCGCGACCAACGCCTTCCCTTCCTCATACGAAATTTGGAATTTCTCCTCCCTCAGCTGGCCCAGACCGTCATCGAGCTCAACAACTTGATCCAGCAGAAGGACAAGGAGATCCAGAGCAACGAGGCCAAGTGGGTAGCCGCGCGAGTCGTCGGCACCTCGGCCGGCCGGGCCCTTGGCCCCTGCTGACCGCCGGTCCGCTCTTTCAGGATGCAGGAGTACCAGCAGCAGATGGCCAACCTGGAGGGGGACTGTCGAGATCTCAACAACTGCCTGCAGGTAGGAGGAGCCGCCGGACATTCGCGCCTCGGATCAAATGCTACCGAACCGAGCGCGGCCCGTCCAGGCGGCCCGTCCAGGCGTACTCGAGGCCCATCTTTGAACCGCGGCCGAGAGCGTTTCCGTCCGTCAGTCTTGCGGCGGGCCGGCGTGTTGAGGTTGTGAGCGCGTGTCGCCCGCCCAGGACCTGGAGCGAGCCAACCAGACTCTGAAGGACGAGTACGACGCCCTGCAGATCACCTTCAGCGCTCTGGAGGAGAAACTGAGAAAGACCACGGAGGACAACCAGGAGCTGGTCTCGCGCTGGATGGCCGAGAAGGCTCAGGAAGCCAACCGGCTCAACGCGGAGAACGAGAAGGACAGCAGGTAGGTTGAGGAGCCCGAGCGGCGCCGCGCCCGTGTGACGCGCTCCCCTTGCCCCCCTCCCAGACGCAGGCAGGCTAAACTGCAGAAGGAGCTGGCCGACGCCGCCAAGGAGCCGCTTCCCGTCGACCCGTTGGTGAACTTGTGGCTAGTCGAGCGGGTGGACGCGGCGCCCGCGCTGACTTGTTCTTCCCCTCAGGGACGACGACATTGAAGTTCTGCCGGAGGACTCCGGGAAGTCGGGCGGAGAGCAGCCGCACGGCCGAGCGCTCGGCAGAACGCCCAGGTGACCTCTGATCGCTCATCCCCCCCCCCCCCCACCCGCC
>NW_017804830.1:243366-250237 GCF_001891065.2 Hippocampus comes
TCTTTTGCATTTTCCAATTTCTGCATTTAAATGCTTGACATGAAAGTATTTGCATGGTGGTGCCGCGAGACGTGAGTTGAATTTGTTTGGTCGCCACTCTCGTTACTCAGAGCAGTTGTTCAGAGAGAGAGAGAGCGAGTGAGAGAGATTTTTTTTTTTTCGCTTTGCCCCCAGCACAAAACAGCAAAGCAGTTTTTTTTTTTCTCGTCTTCCACGAGATTAAAAGCCAGATTTATTGTCAAAGGCGCCGCACGAATCAAATATCTTGTCTTTCAGTAAGAAAAGCTCCCAGATGCCCCCTGGCGGTCTGCTGGACTCCATCTCCAACATCTTTGGGTGAGCGCACGCGTCGGGCGGAACGTTCCCGAGGCTCCCGATTGGACGAGACCTCTTCAGAGTTGTTGTCCTCAGCAGACGACGAGGCGCAAATTCCTTGAGCGCGTCTCCGGAAAACAGCGAGGCGCCGTCGGGGGCCTGCGTGGAGGTTCGAGTCCCGTCCACGGCGCTGCACGTTTTTGTAAGTGCGACCTCCAATTCTTCGGCCCTCGTTTGGACTCGCGGGGTTGCTTGCGTTCCGAGGAAGGGTTTTTTTGTCCCAGGTCACTTCCAGAACTTATGCTCCGCACGCGCCGCGCAACCGGATTTGAGCTCCAGGAGCCATTCGGTTTGGTGCGCCGCTCGGCGAAGCCCCTTCCCGATCTGGATGAGGAAATATCCACCCATAAGATCGCACGGGGGGGGGGGGGGGGCCAAATTCCAACAAGTTGGCACATGCCGCATTTCAAAGGGAGTCACTTGCCCCAGAAAGTCGTCTTGGGTCACTCGGGGGTGTGCGTCTCACAAAGGCACAGCTCACTTGCAAAGGCGGGCGCTGAGTTTCTTGGAGTCGTTTGACACCAGGAACCAACTTCAATCCAACTCCAATCAAAGAGGATTCCGCCCCGCCACGTGTTCAAGCGAAACCATTTGCTTGCATTTTCTTACCCCTCTGTAAATAGTGCAAATGGGACAGTTTTTTTTTTTTTTTTTTCTGTTGAGAAGAGCGGCCAGGGCAGTCCAAGAGAAATTCAACGATTGGGGGGGGAAAGTGGCGTCCCCTCAAAGGTTTTATCAGAGGGCTGTCGGACAAATTCCGGCGCGTTGTGCGGAGGAGGACCGCAGCCTTCCACTATTTCGGTCGGGGATAATCGTGTCTTCCGTGCCGACTCGGGCTTTGACCAGCCCCGGTGCGCTCTCCGGTCGTGGGCTCCGGTCGTGTCCGTTTCTCTGGGTTGCGTGCGTTTGTGATCCGTCTGCTGTGTTTTGTCCAGGAAGCGCACGACGGCGAGGTGAACGCCGTGCGGTTCAGCCCCGGCTCGCGGGTCTTGGCGACGGGGGGGATGGACCGCAGGGTGAAGCTTTGGGAGGTGGCGTCAGGTGGGTTGCGCTCCAAGGCCGGCACGCTTCCGAGTCGCCGCGTGTCCGCGTACTTGTCCGACGGAAGGCATTTCCGCAGCCATCGGGTCCGAAGCGTGTGGAATGATGAACCGCCAAGCCAAGTTCCTCTTCGCGCTCGGCGAAATGTTTTGCGAATCGAGCTCCGGTCGCTCTCAATGTTGACCTCATGGAAATGTACGATATGCCCATGAGCGCATGCGCTCTTGCTGTCGCCCGCCGGACCGTTTGAAGTGAGCGGCGGCTCAAAATGGCCTCTCTCAAACTTGGGCTTCGGGGGCCATTTGCGGGCCGCCCGATGGTATCGGGCGGCCCCCGCATTGACACCAGAGTTTTATGTTAGTGCAGCACCCACCTTTTTGTCATGTGGTTGCCATGCTTTTGATTTTTTTAATGATTGCCACCACCACTACTAAGATAAGCTCAGGCTCAAGAGAGTTATCGATGGAACAGGACATCCAGTGCAGGGAGATGAGAGACAGACGAACGGCTCGCCGATCTTGGTCATGTTCTGAACTGTTCCATTTTGAAAAGATTGGATGAGTTGTACTTTTAGATTTTTTTTGTTTTGTCTTTTTTAATAGTTGAGCCCCTTTTTGTGGAATACTTGATGTAGCCCACACGCTGTCGATTACTTTGATAGCCCATTTATGTGTCGATTCGTCCATTAATTGTTGCACCTCCGCTGTACTTTTTTTTTTTCATGAAATAATTCATTGACAGCGCTTGTGCATGTGCAGGTCGCTGTGAGCCGAAAGGAGCGTTGACCGGCAGTAACGCCGGAATCACCAGCATCGAATTTGACAGTGCAGTAAGTCTTTATTTCTTTTTCGGCGAGAGGCTTTGTGAGCATTTGTTGGACGTTCCCGGAGTTCCAAGTGCCGCTTTGCGCTTCAAGCGACAAGGTGTACGCAGGAAGAGTTGTTAGCATTGGATTCTTGGCCATGTTTTAACAGGGGTGTGTGTGTGTGTGTGTGTGTGTGTGTGTGTGTGTGTGTGTGTGTGTGTGTGTGTGTGTGTGTGTGTGTGTGTGTGTGTGTGTGTGTGTGTGTGTGTGTGTGTGTGTGTATTTGCGTGCGCGCGCATGTTCGCAGGGTTCCTACCTGTTGGCTGCCTCCAATGACTTTGCCAGTCGCATTTGGACTCTGGAGGACTACAGACTGAGGGTCAGTGGCGGAAAAACGCAAGTCTTGTTCTTGTGCAACTGAAGCGTTGTCCATCACCGATTTGAGCGTTTCCGGGATTACTCGTTCACCGCCGTCGGCTTCTCAAACTCTAAGATGGTCACCAGTCACTGGTAGGCTACAAATTAGCACACGATCAGAGAGGCGACAATTGACATGGGGGAAGCAAATGAGTGTTCACATGAATCGACTCGGAATTGCGAATCGATCAAGGGCTCGTCGGGCTCGCTCGATGTGTATTCGTCGTGATTTCAGCCTCTCAACGCAAACTCTGTTTTCCAAATTCCGCCGCCCTCCGTGAAAACAGACGCATCCTCTCTTGCGTTTTTCAAACGACGATGAACATTGATGCCGTTTTGTCGATTGGGTGACCAAACCGGTCACGGAAGCATCCGCAAAACTGCCGATATAGTAAGAGTTGTTCAGCCATGGCCAGAAGAGGCAATTGGAACCCATGAAAAAAAAAAATGCAAATCGCAAATGTGCGCTGTCGGGTGATCTCGTTCTTCTGCTGAGACCGAAGACGCTCGCTCTCAGCATCGTCACGCTCAAAAGAGGGCGGGGCTCTTCTTTTTCCCAACCTCAAACCAAGCGTTCCTCGGGCGGTCTGCCGACTTTGCGTGAAGTCGGCCCGGATGGCGTTCCGCGCTTGAACGGCATGCCCGCTCTCCGCAGCACACGCTGACCGGACACAGCGGGAAGGTTCTGTCGGCCCGCTTCCTGTTGGACAACGCTCGCATCGTCTCAGGAAGCTACGACCGAACCCTGAAACTGTGGGACCTCCGCAGCAAAGTCTGTAAGTGACGGGCCGGCCGCCTCGCGCCCGCCGCTCGCCGCCGCTGACTCGCCGAGCGCTCGTTTGTGTCCGGCAGGCATGAAGACGGTGTTCACCGGTTCCAGCTGCAACGACATCGTGTGCACCGAGCAGTGCGTCATGAGCGGACACTTTGACAAGAAGGTCCGCTTCTGGGACATCAGGTCAGTGAGCCACCGCCCCGCCCCCCTTTTTTTGGGAGGGGGGGGGTTGCAATGGGACAAGCACGGACGGTACTTTCGTTTCAGGGCGGAGAGCAGCGTGCGGGAGCTGGAACTGCTGGGCCGGGTGACGTCGTTGGACCTGAACCACGACCGCACCGAGCTGCTCACTTGCTCCCGAGACGACCTGCTTAAGATCGTCGACCTGCGCACGAACGCCGTCAGACAGACTCTCAGGTCCGTCTTCGATGCCCACGGGACGGAACGCGATGCGGCCATCGGACGCGCGGGGACTCGACTCGATGCGATGCGACCGGCCCTGACCGGACGCGGCCGCGCGACTCGTTTTGCGTCGACTAGTCGTGACCGCCGAGGCCACGTTTCCACGCGACGTTACTCGACAGGGATCGATGACGTTGCGCGACTTGATAGACCGTGACCGGACGTGGCGCGATGTGACTTGATTTTGTGAAGTGACTCGACGTGACGCGAGTCGACCGTGTGAAGTGACCGGACCGGACGCGGGGCTCACACCTGTCTTGTCTTCTTCAGCGCTGAGGGCTTCAAGTGCGGCGCCGATTGGACCAGAGTGACCTTCAGGTGGGTTCCCTCTCAAAGTCAAAAAACAATAATACATTTCCAAGTCCAGTCACGGTAAGTACAGTGTTGTACGGCTGCCCCCTGGTGGCCAAGGTAGGTGCAGCACAATGAATACAGTCCACCTGTATTTCGAGAGCGCTTTCGCGATGGCCGCAGCGCTCACAAAGGCCTTCTTGGCACGACATTCGATATGAGATGGCAGTAACACAACAATGCTTTCATGCTTGACATTTGAAGATGTCATTTTCATTCAATGGATGAATCCATCACACCATCGATAGAAATGTGTGCCACTCGTCCTCACCAAATAACAAACTGGCGAGGTTTTTGGTAGAAGAAAAACTGTTCACTGAAGCTGGCATGGGGAAACATTCGAGGTCAGATTCATCGGAGTAATGAGCGAGGTCACATTCCCCTCGCATGGGGGGGGGGGCATGGAAGACCAGGATCGCTTTGGTGCCGTAGAACTAAGAAGGGACTTGAGAAGCAGCTTTGCCAAAAGTCGCGGCCTCATTTGGAATCTTGGTGGCGGACTGTAGGATCTTTCTCCCGCAAATTAATGCTTAAAAATTGATGCTTTCTCAACTTGCTTGTTGCTTTCTTTCCCTTTTAGTCCCGACGGGAACTTTGTGGCCGGGGGCTCTGCGGACGGAGCGCTGTACGTCTGGAATGTTCTCACGGGGAAGGTGGACCGAACACTGGATCGCAATCACAAGTAAGACGTGCGAGCTGCGACCCCGACGGTCTGGCATCTCCTGACCTGACGGCGCTCAGCCTGTCAACTTGCCAGTGCAACACGTTTGCGTGTCAGCCGTAACGCTCAAGTGCCTAAAAGGGCCATTTTCCAAAAATGAAGGGCAGCGTTCCAGACCCCGGAAAGTGAAGTCAGAGATTTGTTTGTAAATTTGCCTCACGTTGTTTTGAAGATTAATGGCTTCAAACAGCCTCATTTGACACCCATGGCCATCATTATGAGCGTATATAGGGCATATGAGGACTGGGTCGGATTTGGAGGGGGGGGGGGAATAAAAATGCCCTGACGTATAATCACCCTTCAGAAGCCTTTTTTTTTTTTCTGTACTCGTAAAAGACGGTCCCCGATTTGCTTTTCATCTCGGGGGTGAGCAAAATTGAAAGCACCGCAATGAAGCGTGCGTGCCTTTCAGTTCAGGTCCAAAAGGGGGATGCTCTTTTGCCATGCCTCTGATGAAGGGCCCTCGGAGTCACGTTTCCCCAAATCTCGTCCTAGTCCTGACCTTTTAAACATCTCTTTGTCGCGACCCCTGGTCCGAGCCGCGTGAAAGTTTTCCATCTCTGGTTGAGCCCGCCGTCTAAAAGCTGCTGTCGTCCCCCACAGCTCAGCCATCAACGCCGTGTCGTGGTCGCCGTCGGGCGTGTACGTGAGCAGCGTGGAGAAGGGCAGCAAGGCCATCCTGTGGTCCGACATGTGACGGGAGGAGCGGAGATGACGTTGCGCGACTTGATAGACCGTGACCGGACGTGGCGCGATGTGACTTGATTTTGTGAAGTGACTCGACGTGACGCGAGTCGACCGTGTGAAGTGACCGGACCGGACGCGGGGCTCACACCTGTCTTGTCTTCTTCAGCGCTGAGGGCTTCAAGTGCGGCGCCGATTGGACCAGAGTAACCTTCAGGTGGGTTCCCTCTCAAAGTCAAAAAACAATAATACATTTCCAAGTCCAGTCACGGTAAGTACAGTGTTGTACGGCTGCCCCCTGGTGGCCAAGGTAGGTGCAGCACAATGAATGCAGTCCACCTGTATTTCGAGAGCGCTTTCGCGATGGCCGCAGCGCTCACAAAGGCCTTCTTGGCACGACATTCGATATGAGATGGCAGTAACACAACAATGCTTTCATGCTTGACATTTGAAGATGTCATTTTCATTCAATGGATGAATCCATCACACCATCGATAGAAATGTGTGCCACTCGTCCTCACCAAATAACAAACTGGCGAGGTTTTTGGTAGAAGAAAAACTGTTCACTGAAGCTGGCATGGGGAAACATTCGAGGTCAGATTCATCGGAGTAATGAGCGAGGTCACATTCCCCTCGCATGGGGGGGGGGGCATGGAAGACCAGGATCGCTTTGGTGCCGTAGAACTAAGAAGGGACTTGAGAAGCAGCTTTGCCAAAAGTCGCGGCCTCATTTGGAATCTTGGTGGCGGACTGTAGGATCTTTCTCCCGCAAATTAATGCTTAAAAATTGATGCTTTCTCAACTTGCTTGTTGCTTTCTTTCCCTTTTAGTCCCGACGGGAACTTTGTGGCCGGGGGCTCTGCGGACGGAGCGCTGTACGTCTGGAATGTTCTCACGGGGAAGGTGGACCGAACACTGGATCGCAATCACAAGTAAGACGTGCGAGCTGCGACCCCGACGGTCTGGCATCTCCTGACCTGACGGCGCTCAGCCTGTCAACTTGCCAGTGCAACACGTTTGCGTGTCAGCCGTAACGCTCAAGTGCCTAAAAGGGCCATTTTCCAAAAATGAAGGGCAGCGTTCCAGACCCCGGAAAGTGAAGTCAGAGATTTGTTTGTAAATTTGCCTCACGTTGTTTTGAAGATTAATGGCTTCAAACAGCCTCATTTGACACCCATGGCCATCATTATGAGCGTATATAGGGCATATGAGGACTGGGTCGGATTTGGAGGGGGGGGGG
>NW_017804830.1:250313-274391 GCF_001891065.2 Hippocampus comes
GGGAGTATATAGGGGGCTAGGAGGACCGGGCCGGAGTTGGGGGGGGGGGGGGAATAAAAATGCCCTGACGTATAATCACCCTTCAGAAGCCTTTTTTTTTTTTCTGTACTCGTAAAAGACGGTCCCCGATTTGCTTTTCATCTCGGGGGTGAGCAAAATTGAAAGCACCGCAATGAAGCGTGCGTGCCTTTCAGTTCAGGTCCAAAAGGGGGATGCTCTTTTGCCATGCCTCTGATGAAGGGCCCTCGGAGTCACGTTTCCCCAAATCTCGTCCTAGTCCTGACCTTTTAAACATCTCTTTGTCGCGACCCCTGGTCCGAGCCGCGTGAAAGTTTTCCATCTCTGGTTGAGCCCGCCGTCTAAAAGCTGCTGTCGTCCCCCACAGCTCAGCCATCAACGCCGTGTCGTGGTCGCCGTCGGGCGTGTACGTGAGCAGCGTGGAGAAGGGCAGCAAGGCCATCCTGTGGTCCGACATGTGACGGGAGGAGCGGACACCACGCCGCCTTCGCACGGGCGCCCGCGCGCGCGCGCCCACCGTTTGTTTTCAGCGTCGGACACGCAATCGACGTCGGTGGATCGCCGGCCCGCCCGGCCCGGCCCGAAACCGACGAGCTCGGTGGGCCGCGGCGCCCGCGTACGTGACGCGAACTCTGGCTACGTGACGTTTGAGGTCACGCGGGACTGTCGACTTGTTCGTATCGTGTTGACTTTGTACACATGGCAAGTGAATAAACGAGTCCAAGCTACAGCTCGACTTGCTCCCTAAGTGTCGCCGAGTAGGAAGAAACCAAGCGGCCGCGGGGATCATAAGCGGCTTAGCGCCTCGCTATAAGGCCAAGCGGGCTCGCGCCGATCATCCCGTCATTTTCCTCGCCGTCATCTTCATCAGGTGCGTCGCTCGGCTCCACTCGAATTCCCGAATGCTGCTTGTCGTGATCGTGTATTTTGTTTTTTTGCTGGTTGTTGTTGCTGTTGTGCGTTCACGTGCGTTTCCGTCCTTCAAGTGGAAGCGTTGTGCGAAACGTGATCTGTGTTGGCCCTAACGTGAAAAGCGTTGTGAAGCCGGTTTCTTGCAGGTCCGGTCGACATGAGTCCCAAGCAAGTCGTCTTCAAAAAAGCGTCCCCGGATAAGTCGGTAAGTTGCTATCGTGGCAACAACTTGACCGCAATACGTTGCCGCGCCTTATGTACGATGCGCACGGGCGACCGCGCGTATGCCAAGTGGCTGCCATTCAAGGAAAAGGGGGGCAGGGGTGGGGGTGGAAGGAGCGCTGAGAGCCGAGCGTTGTACTGCAGGGTCGTCCGTGAAGCCCTTTTGGGCACTGGCCAGTCATGACTTTGTGTAAGGCGCCTCGTCTGACTCCCGTCCGCTGACTTGTTTTGCTGCGCATCGTCGAAAATGGATCTTGAACCTTTTGATGCTTTCTGGGCTTTTTATCCTGATGGAGGGACCCGACGTTTCTTGTGGTCCATCATGAGCGATGACGTTTAAGTGGATACAACTCCAAATATGGAGCGGGGCAAGATGGTGTTGATTGCATCGTATTCGTGGCAGAAATGTGCGGCGGTGGAGCGCCGCGCCGGCCTACATCTGATCTCCATGTCAGCCTGTCGTCCTAGGTGACCATCTACATGGCCAGCAGAGACTTGGTGGACCGCGGCGATGGCGCGGATCCGCTGGGTGAGTGCCCGTGGCTTTCGGGACAAAAGGGCACGTCGGGCGCGCTCTTCACAAAAGCGTGGCGGCGGTGTTGAGCAAAAGGCATGTTTGTGGCCTTACAGACGGCGTGCTTGTCGTCGACTCTTCGCAGCTGGCAGGAAAACGAGGTCAGTTGACACACGTTGGAAAAGCGATTGAAACGGTGGCGGCGTTAGGCCCATTATTGGGGGGGGGGCGGGCTGAAACCTCACAAGGATGCTCTGAACATTCGGCCTTTCCACGTCCTTCACAACGTCCTTCGCGGTGGAAAAGCAGTCCGTGTTTTCGCCGCCGCCGTGCGGAAAGGCGACTTGAGGGCTTTCGCTCGTATCTCGAGGCCGGCCTGCCCTCGTCGTGCGCGCGGACCGGCCCCACCCTGCGTTTTGTGCTTTCAGTCTACGTGATGTTGTCGTGCACCTTCGTCTACGGCCGGCGGGACGAGGACGTGATGGGCGCGGCCTTCCGCCGCGACCTGTTTGTGGCCACCCGCCAGGTTTTCCCGGAGCTGCAAGACAAGGAGCGGCTGACGCGCAGCAAAATTCAGGAGAAGCTGCTGCGAAAACTCGGCCGCGACGCCTTCCCCTTCTTCCTGGAGGTGGGTTGCTCAAGCCAGCCAAAGAACTCCAAATTGGAAAAAAAGTTGGCGAGGTTCCGTTTTGCGCGGGCCCCGACGGCAATTTGGACCGCTTTGTCCGACCCGAGAGCCGGCCGGCATCGGTCGGGTGGCACAAAGCGCCGCCCGGTGCTCAAAATGCATGCGAAACAACTCTTTGGGCTTTCGTTTCAAATGTCGTCGTTTATGTCGGTATCGCCGGCCGGCCGGCCGGAGTTACCGAAGACACAAGGTCCGTCGTGTGAGGATTGTCATTTGCTTTTTGGGGTTTTTTGAACACTCAAACGAATCGAAAAAGAACTCTCCTTTCTTCATGGAGCGTTCTTGTACATGCAGTGAAATCAGACATCCCGACGCAGACGCTTGAAACGCGACCTTCCTGACATGGTAGCGGTGGCGGTGGGATGCGCAGGGGCCACTGGGATCGAGCCCCCCCCTCACTTTGCTTGAAATTCAACTTCGGTGCTATCTAGGATTTAAAAGTCATCCAAACTAAAAACAAAGCATTTTTTTAGGGTTAATCCCGTGACTTCGACGCGCCGCCATGAGTAATGGGCCCCCTCCGAGTCGTCCCTTCCCTCTGCACTTGCGTCTCGTGGACGATTGCGCGATTGGCTGGCACCCTTGATGATCGGCGTCAGGGCACGTCAGTCAATCCCAATGCAAAAGACTTTTTCGTTCAGGCCGTCTTCGCCGTGATGAAAGTTGCAAATTCCTTTCCAATGTCCCACTTTTACGTTTGGACCGACGCCGGGCGTCCGAACGATGACGCGCCAAACGGCCGCGAGTGATGCCCGCCGGCCTTTGTTGCAGTTGCCGGACAACCTGCCCAACTCGGTCACGCTGCAGCCTGGACCGTCGGACGTGGGAAAGGTCGGCGGCGGGGAGCCCGACGCTTTGCCGCCGGCTCCTTCTGGCGCGCTAAGCTAACCCCGGCTGTCGCTTCGCAGAAATGCGCCGTGGAGTTCCAAGTGAAAGCGTTCCGCGCCGACGATCGGCGCGACGAGCCGGACGGACGGTCGGTGTCTGTCATCTTGCCAGCTTTTGCCGCTCCGCCTCCTTTTGTCCCATTTGTCTGTCGCTCGGCAGGAGTTCCGTCAGCCTGACCGTTCGAAAGGTCCAGTTCGGTCCGCGGGACGTCGAGCCGTCGCCGTTCGCGGAGACCACCTTCGACTTCCTGATGTCCGACAAGCCTCTTCGCGTCAAACTGAGCCTGCCCAAAGAGGTCGGTCGGTCGATCGGTCGGCCGACCGGACTTTTCGAATTTGAAAATCTGAAAGCGCCGCTCCCCGTTTGCGCGCAGACGTTCGGCCACGGCGAGCCGCTGCGGGCCGAGGTGCGGATCGCCAACTGGTCCAACCGGAGGGTGAAGGACATCAGCCTGTCAGGTAGCCGGCCCGCGCCCTTGCTAGCGCCGCCCTTGCTAGCGCCGCCTTTGTCACCTTGTGTCTGTCGCCCGCGCAGTGGAGCAGGTGACCAACGTGGTCCTCTACTCCAACGACAAGTACGTCAAGTCGGTGGCCAAAGAGGAGACCAGGTGAGCGGCTTAAAAGGCGGGGGTCCCGTGCCAAATTGCCCAGAAAATTCAAAGCGAGCAGATCGGGATTTGAAAGGAAACTCGGTGCGACGGTGACGGCGCCAGAGCCGATCTCCAATTTGAGGAGCTCAACCGGAGCAGGTTCTCGGGGCGGCGCTCCGTCGACTTTGGCGAAAAGGGGCCTGGCCGCCTCCCTTTGAAGCCCTTTCGCTACGGCGTCGCCCCTTTGCAAAAAGTGGCAATTGCCGGACCGGTTTCCGAAGCGGTTCAGTCAATGCTTCCCATTCGGTCATCGTCATTTTGGCCATGATGGTGCAGCCCTACTTTGGACTTTATTGGCGTCGCGCCCATACTGACGCGCGTGCGTGTGTTGTACGGCACCAGTGACGGCGTGGCGGCGGGTTCCAGCCTGGCAAAGTCATACACCTTGTACCCGCGTCTGGAGCACAACAAGGAACGGCGGGGACTGGCTCTGGACGGACACCTCAAGCACCAAGATACCAACTTGGCTTCCTCCAGCATGTGAGAACCGCCGAGGCCGCTCTTTTGGTTCTAGGCTTTGACGCCGACGACCTTGTCAATTCGTCATCGAGAAATCAATGGCGGCGTGAGACGTCTCCGCGGTCGTGGAAGGCGTCGGTCCCTGCTACATCTCAAAACCAAACCCAAAAAAAACAACAATGTGAGCGTGTTGAAACTTGGCGCCGTTCCCCGGTGAACTGGCGAGTCTCCAGGAGACGGCGCCGACGCCAAAGACTCACTTTGACAAACGGGTCTCCTTCCATGCCGGTGAAATAGGAAGCTGAAGGCGTCGACGTCTTGGCCGAGCGACCTGAATCGTCTGCTGTTTAGTTTCTTCTTTCGCCCTCGACGATTGATCAGAAGAAAAACGGCCAAAGAACTTTGGGTCACGGCCACGACCTTTGAAACGCTCGCAATCTTTGCATTCCATTGCGTGCGCGTCGTCTCAATGCCAGCCGTCTCGGTTCAACTTGTCTTGACGGGCAAATGCCCATCGAGCCCGCTTGGACGTTTTGGCTTCTGCGCGCAGGGTGAAGCGGGAGGTGGCGAAGGAGCTGCAGGGCATCTTGGTGTCTTATAAGCTGCTCTTGAAGATGACTGCCACGGGGTAACTTTCGTGACCGTGTCGGCCCCGTGTTTTGTCCTTTGCTCGACGCCTGACTCGGTCTCTTTTCTTTTTGTGCACTCAGACCTCTGGGATCCAGGTACGTACGTGCGCACGCATACAAGCAGCCGGAAACGCGTCGAATGGCGCATGTGTGTGTTTCCCCCCCCGCAGCGAGGTGCGCGTGGAGCTTCCTTTCAGATTGATGCATCCGAAACCCGAAGCCGGTACGTGCCGTCATCTTCCATCACCATCACAACCGCCGACATGGCGTGCGTGCGTGCGCGCGCGTTAATCTGCTTACTCGTTGCGCTGTCAGCAGAAGGTGGCTAATGTGACGAGCGTGTTTGTCCTGCTGGAAATGCTGAGCCATCACAAAGTCACCTCTGGGACGACTCTTACCGTCCAATCCAAAGAAATGTGATGATGCCGAATCATAGCTCGCATTGACAAAACATCTTATTGTGATTTTTTTTCTTGTCTTGAATTGTCATGACACTGCGAGATACCAGTTGAACTTGTGACCACGCCGGCAAATCCAAAACACGCATGTGGTCAATGACCCCCCCCCCCCATTTCTCCGCCCCCCCCCCAAAAAAGGTTGGGGGGGGTTTAGGCAACAGTCTTCATTATTATTATTATTATTATTATACTGTAACGTGACGCTTTGCTTTTGACAAAGGGTGACAACGGAAAAGATGAATGCCGTCGTTCGATCCCATCGGGGATTTTTTTTTTGCCTTAGTCCAAAAAAAAAAAAAAAAAGACTTAACCAACTCGAAAAGCACTTTCCAAGAAGCGAACTCGATGCTTTCGTGAGTCCCCGGAAATGTTGGTGGCCCCCAGCCGCTTGGGCGCCCATTCGACAGCCTTCTGACTTGATTTTTCTTTTCTTTTTGCTTTCAGCCAAAGACACAAAGTGAGTTGTGCGTTCATTTCCCACAAGGAGGGTTGGGCATACACGTGTTTAAATTGTCTTTTTTTTGGGGGGGGGGGCATTTTTAATGGATCGCAGCGAGTGTGACGACATCACCTTTGAGGATTTCAAACGTTCCTTCCTTCGCGGCGTCATCGGAGAGGACGACGAGGAAGAGCAGGGGGAGTCCTGAACGCCAAAGATGGCCGACCAATGGCAGGCTAGGCACAAAAAGCTTGATAGAGAACGCCCTTGCTTGGACCTTGACGCCCGAAGGCCAGAGGTGACCAAAGCTTGTCAATACAGTAATAAAAAAAAGAGTCATTGCCTATTGATGCCACAAGATGGCGACAAAGGACTACTTTTCTTAGAGAAGCTCCGGCCGTATTTCATTCATTAGGTGGGTCACAATATTCAAAGTCCAACTTTTAAAAACTAAAGACATTGATAGGCAATTACAGAAACAAGATTGTTTGAAAAGCTCCCTCAGAGACATGATTGCATTTTTCTAAACCTGGAGTTGAAAGCATTCTTACTTTAGGCGGAGTCAGCTGGCACCGACATTGTTGGGGGGCGGGGGGGGGGTGCAAATGCTGGACCTGACTGATTGAATGTAGAAATCTTTCTCTTTGGTTTGCGTTGTGGCGGCATCTTCCAGTAAACACAATGCTGACTTGACGAGATTCTTTGCGTCTATACTTCTTTTCTGGCCAAATGCAAAGTACAGTTTGTGTTGATCGTTTACTGAACCCCAACGTCTTCATACAGAGTCAGGAGCGTCTTTGGAACAATATAAAGTTGTTGTCGGCAAATAGAACATTAAATATACATATAGTTAGATTCATTTAATTCTATTTGTTCCTTTCCCACCGACCAATGGCTGGCCTCGGATTGGTGGGTAGAGGCCTTGATTATGTCTTGTTCTCACGCATGCGCGGGTAAGACCCGCGAGCTGCTCGTTTCCAAATCAGACGCTCTTTGATTGGCTGATTCGAGAAAAAAGCGGGCTCTTGTTTGATTTTATTTGTTGCGTTTCCCGCCATTGGTTGGGCAGGGGGCGTGTTTTTCAAGTCAACTTGTGAGCCGAGCGCTCCGTTTCCGGTGAGCCGTCGAACGTTTGCCGTTGTTAACATGAGGCTAAGCTAGCCGAGCGCTTGACGGCGAGCGGCGCCCCGGCCGGCAGAACGCGCCGACTGCGGCAGTTCTCTCCGCAGTCGGAAGAAGAGATGAGCCGCCACGAGGCCTCGAGAAGCTGACGGGTAGGTCGCCTCGCTGTCGCTCCGTGCTAACGCCATCAGCTAGCTAACAGTCAACGGGGAAAGCCGTCGAGAGCCCCCGAGGCGTAACGACCTCGACGCGGCATCCCGCAAAGTGCACGTGAAACTTTATATCGAACAAACAAGAGTCCACTCAGCACGGGATGCGCTAAACAGTGTGCTGTGACATCGGACGCGAGCACAAGGGAAGGATGAACCTAACTCAACGTTTCGAACACTGCCTCCAAAGTGCCGTACCGGACGCGGAGGGAACACGTGTCCTACAATAACAAAGACCGTTCAAAAACAACGACCCCTGCAATGAGAGGAATCTGCAATCTCGAAATTCTGAGCGCCCAAAGCATGCCGTGAAAGTATTGACAGCACTTGATTTATTTTGGGCCTTTAAACACACTTTGAAAATAACAGAAATGCATCTAAAGTTATTGAGAGAACAAGTGCGATGGGTAAGACAAAACACTGGAGAAAGATGTCGCCTGTTGATGTCATCCGAAATCCTACCAAAGATGTCGATTCTAAAATGAAACGCTTTCCGTAGGCTTCAAAAGCAGGATTGAAGAGGCTTACACATTCAATCGGCTTCAGCCCAAAAAAAAATCCTGTTTTCCATCTTTCAAATTTAGCGTCAAACCAGTCTGCGTTGGAATTACACCCAAAATGAACCGGAGATGGAACAAAATATTGATGAATAATATAAACAATGTTTTAAAAATAGCGGTGCAACGTCTACAGCGCGCCTTGAACACGCAAGCTGGCACCCCAAGATGTGACGCTTGCCATCCTACGTGTTGTTTCAGGTTTAACGGGGGGGAAATTGTCGGCATCAGTATGGCCAGCTGCAACCCGAACTCCGGGCTTGTCTCCGATCCCGCAGGTGAGCGCCCCGATTGCCGCCGGGCCCAGCAACGCTCGCATTCGCATCATGACCGCACGGGCTGCTCCAGCTGAAGATCAACGCCCAATGTCGCATCACCAGCACGTCCGGGTGCGTCTTTGCCTCCCGTTTTGATGGCTCGCCAAGCGCTCATCATGAAAAGTTTTTCCTTTGTTTTCTGCTTGTTAATTAAGGTCAGGATCTCTCTGTTTTGTTTTATGCTTCCGGGATACCTTTCGGTGCTTTTTGCCTCATCCTGCGACAGCAAATGTTAGCAGCCCCCGTCGTGCTAACGCTAACATTAGCAACCGCCGCGCTTGCATTCGGGGCTGCGGCTAACGCTTATTTTAGGAAGCGCGAGCTCCAACGGGCACGCGCTCGCTCGCGCCAGTCGAAGGTCAATGATGAGCAGTAAAAGGTCTGATGCCCCGCCGCGCCCTCCCGGCGCCGGCACGCTTCCGAGTCGCGACGTGTCCGCGTGCTCGCCGCGACGCTCACAGCGACAGGAAGCGTCATCACGACAGGAGTCCGTGTGCAGATCATCTCGGCTCCTTGTGATCATTTCCGACAACAAAAAAGCGACAGAGTTGAGCGTCGGTCCCGGGAGGGGCGGGGCTACTGATCTCAAGTTTTCAACCTGAGACCTTCATTCAGTATTTGACAAAATGATCACTTGAAGTGAAACGGCGCGGCTCTAAAAGGGAGTCGTCGATTCGTGCGATCATCACTGAGTTGGCGCTTTTCCCAACGCGAAGGTCTCCAGCTGCCGTGCTGAATTCACCGAAGCCGCGCCGCTCTCACGCCATTCTGTGCTGTTGTCCGAATGCGCGGCAGGCGGAGGACGGAGGCGGGCGTTCGGAGCCGCAGCCTTTCCTGCGTGGCCTTCTTCCACGCCGTCTTTGTTGAAGGGAGCCCCACAAGCCGAGCCGCACCCGCCGGCACCTCGGAGGAGAGCCGCTCCGCGGTAGCGCGACGCAGACGCGCGCCGCTTGCTCCTGAGAAGGCCGGCGTCCGACCGCAAGTGTCCTTTCGGCTCAGTCGGTGCGGGGGCCGCCGCCGCGTCGAGCCCGTCCACCTGGGCCGCCCGCGCGGCTGAGTGTGGCCAGAAGCCAAAGCGGCGCACGCAATGACATTAGAATCTGACTTGTACAATAAAAGGACCCGTCCGCCACTCATCTATCTGTGTGTGTCTCGTCCTGGTGACTTGCCTTAAAAGTATACCCGTGGTGTTAAGGGGAAAAAAACAATCCTAATTCAAACATGGTTTGGGTTCCACCCACCGGTCGTATTGAAGCAAGCTTCTCATGTCTCGCGGAACCCGTTTGGCCATACTTGCCAGCAACATGACAGAAAGGGTTCCAAGCCTCACAAGGCTGCGTTTCGCCATCGCCACAAGTCAGCATTTTTTGGACAAACGGCCCAGACAAAACGATTTGCTTTGACCGCATTGTCGACCTCTCACGACGCGCCTATTTCTTTTCGTCAAACTATTTCCTTGGTGGGTTTGATGACGCTCCGTCACACGACGTCACGCACTTCGTTAAAAAAAAAACAAACAAAAACATTTCACAAAGAAAATGACAAGACTGACCAAAGCCCGAAGTATCGAATTCACCTCCACCACACAGGCAGTGCGAGCGCGCTCTCTGCTGGGGAAATGTAGTAGTGCAGCCATTTCTCGGCACTTTTCAGGGCCCCAGAATACGCTCGGCGGCCTTCCGTGTCTCTACAGCCCGCCGTCCACCCGGAACTGACGTCATATGGCCGCGTTGACCACTTCCGTCCAACAGTTCCGCCAGTTCCGCCCCGACTTCCTGAAGGGGTTTGTCGTTTTCCATGTGCTATGAAGCGCTCAAAAGTAAGCGTGGCGACATAAAACTACCAAGGACACGGATTCATAAACGAAAGAAAGAAAAACAAGTTGACCCTTGGATTGAAACGTTTAGGTCCAGCCCACGTTCGGCCGCGCCTCGAACTGCGCACAGGGGGAGGGCCGCGAGGAGGAGGGCTCGTCGTCCTCATCAAAAACAACAATCATGACACTGGCGCCTGCGCCTTTGTTCGAAGTAACGGCGCGTGGCAGACTTGTCGCGCTCTTCGCCGCTCGGACATTCGAAACCATTGCGAAATCGCCCGTCGTCGTCCCGGTTGCTTCGCGTTTCAAAGCGGAAGTGGGCGGCGATTGGCCGACGGTCGCGCACGGGCCCGACAAAGTCGAGCGACTCGAGAAAGTCGGACCAACTTCGCCGCCGCGGCGTCTCTGACGAGCATGAAGCCGCTCGGGGGGCCGAAGGACTCCCGGGGAGGAACCGCGACGGACGGCGACCCGTGGAAGGCGCACGTCCTGCTGCAGCTGCGCCGCAGAGACCGCGAGCAGTGCCGCAGGTTCCGAGACCTCGTCTGCGCCTGTAAGACGCCGCGCACCCCCCTTCGAATGTTCCGAAGGAGACCGTCGCTGTCGAGAATCGCTATTCGTCGCGGGTCGGACCCCCCCCCCCCCCCCCCCCCCCCCCCCCCAAAAAACCCCCCCCCCCCCCCCCCCGCTGTTCGCGGCGCTCGCCAACACAATGAATCGGCAGTTTGGGAAATTTGGCAACGGCGATGTTCACTTGGTGTTTTGTTGCGCTCGAGTTGGACAAATCCAATGGCAGTCGTGCCTTGAGACGCAAACTTGAACTGTCCCGAGACCTCGGCCGCACCGATTAGTCGTGACCATTTCCAATCAAGTTGGGACCCGTGTTGACCGTCATTTAAAAGAGAATCCCGTTCAATCTCCCTCTCGGGGATTACGCTACCGAGACGACATTTGTCACATTCAAACCGATGAACGTGATTGTCTTTAAGTAAGGAAGCAAATCATTCAAGCCGGCGTCGCGTCCCATCACCTTTTTCTTGAAACGACATTTGGAAAGCGACGACACTCATTGTTGAGCTCGGGCCCAGAGAAGCCGGCGGCCTTCGTGGCCGGCGTTGGGAAACGGCGCTCCCGAACCGAACGTCGCGCCTGACCGGCTTGACTGACGTCTGCGTTCCGAGCCCGCGCGCTGATGTCCTTGACACCCCGCTGTTGGTATTTGGCGCCGGAAAGTTGGCAGGTCACAGGCAGTGCAAAGTTGCCGCTCCCGCACTCCGGGTACCTTTGGGTGACGTGACGGATGCCGAAATGCCTCCGAGGCTTGCGACGCTCCGCCCGGCAAGATCCTTCTTCGGGTTTCTCAGGCGCTTCTTGGCAAAGAGATGAACGCTCGCGAGTCTTTGCGACTTGGGGAAGCTCCTTCCCGCTCAGCCGCGCGACCTTCCAAACAGCTGTCGGATGAGCGGTCCTCCACTTTCTCACTCTGTTTTTTTTTACTTTGGGGAAGCGGAGCGACGGACGACCCCGTTTAGAAGCCGACGTTGTGCCCGCCATTGAACGTCTTTTGCCTTTGTTTTTTCTTTCTGACGCTGCACAATGGCCTTCCCGTTTCTTCTCAACGATGCGAGCGACGATGTCTTCATCAAGTCGAATGAGAGTTCACGACTTTGTCTTGCGGTCTTTCAAGCGTTCACTCGACAAAATGGCCTCCAGCGAGCAACGCGGCCCAAGCGACAACGACCGCGCCCCTTCGACTTGTCATGTTTCCGCCAACTTTGCGAGCGCTCAACTTTGTCTCCGCGCTTACTTGGGCACGTCCGTCAAAACCGCCCCCGTATCCGCATGGACGTCTTTATGTCCGTCGGAATCGGGCCGGCCGACGGCATCCGCCATCTTTTCGGCGCCGCCGAGCTCCCCGATCATTCCGAAGGGACGTTTTTGTTTTTCGGCCTCCCGTCGGTCCGCCCTCGACGACCGCCTTTTGATTGTGTGGAAATTGCGACGGCGTTTGCGCAGCGCTGCGATTGCGATCAAATACGCGGCGCCGCCGGCGGAACAGGTTGCGGCGGTCCGCCCGCAGAGCGGCGCGTCGGCATTCGCGCTCAGCGGCTGCTTTTGGCCTTCTTTCAGACTCCGGCCTGCTGGACAAAAGCGGCGCGACCGACTGGATCCTGGCAAGCGGAAGACGCGGCGCCGTCTCGCCTTCGCGTGCGCAGCTCAAGAAGGCCGCCGGAGAGGTGCAAGCGCAAGACGCATGTCCCCAAAGTCCCCCCGTCTTCTCTGTCTGTCTTTCTTTAGCGTGCGCGCTCGCTCGCTCATTTGGCTCGGCGGTCATCTGCGACGCCGCTTCAAATTGTTGGGCCACAAAGGCGGCGCTTGAATCTCAGCCGCTCCGAAAAAAGGGGGCGGCCTCGGAGTCCGCCGCGTCGGCTTCAAGTGCGCCGTCACGCTCTTTGGAAAATCGAATCGATTTGTGTGAGAGTCAACAAAAAAGCCAAAGGCGACTGTCCCGCTTTGGTTGCAGTTGGCGTATCAAGTGGTGGAGAGGCAGCAGCAGATGAAAATGCAAGACGACGTTTTGGAGGAGCAGCGTGACAGGTGCACACGCCCAATTGAAAATTCTTCTCAAAATGGAGAAGATGTGTTTTTGCTTTCCGATGACACGCCTGCCAACGGGTGCGCGGCAAATGGCCCGCAATGACCGTCGGAGATCGATCTGAAAACGCCGCGCGTGCCCCGTCAGGCTGCTGCAAGACGAGCGCCGGCTGGCGGGCGCGCGGGACCTGCGTCTGCAGCTGCGCCTGCGGGCGGAGCGGCTGGGCGAGCGGAACGGGCGCCTGAAGGCCGAGTACGACGCCCTGATGGAGCGCCAGGGGCGGGCCGAGCGCCGCCTCAGGGAGGAGAAGCTCCGAGGGAGCGGCCTGCTGGAGGACGTCATGGCGCTCAAGCGGCAGGCGGCCGCGCGGCTCAACCAGCGAAACCACAGACGCTCCAGGTGCGCCCGCGCTTTTTCGCCCGCCGGACGGCAGAGCCCATCTGATGCGGCGGCGACGTCACAAAACGCTGCGAGTCCGCGGAAAAGCTCTTTTCAAAATGCGCCGCGCCCTTCCTTCAGCCAAATTGGGGGGGGGGGCGGGTGCGCACCGTCGCGGCTCCACCCCGACATGATTGGTCAAAATGAGGCCGTTGGCCGCTTCCTCGAGAATCCAAAAGCTCCCGACGGGGCAAGGAAACACGGCAAATGCCAAGCGGGGTGCAGCAGCCCCTTCCCGGCCGCCTCGTGGCTCTCCTCCTCCTCCTCGTCGTCGTCGTCGTTCGCTGACACGATTGGCGCGGCTCTCCGCATCGGATGGCATGAAAATGTTCTTTTGTGACTCAGAGCTCAAGACGTCAACCTGCAGAAGGAGCTGCAGACCGCCGCCACCTCCCAGGTCAACGTCGACAGGTGAGGCCGGCGTTCCCTTGGCGAACCAAACTGTTCGAGTGGGCCCCTGGCGCCGCGGGCCCCGAGAGCAAGAAGGGCTCAAACTTGCATGACGCCTCGAAGCTCGTCCGTAAAAATGTGTCAATGGAGCGCGTCTGGCGTGAAAAGCCGACTGGCAACGGGGAGCGGCTTCGACGGGCACCGATGATTGGGATTTTATTTTCCTGCTCGCTTGACTCAACTTTTTCATGTCGCTGCATCCAGCAAGATCCCTTCCGCTGGTGTCGATGTGGAAGTCCGTTGACGGGAAGCCTTTTGTGTGTTTTCCAGCTCGTTGGGCGGCGCGCGCTGGAGGTGTTTAGCGCTGAAGAAAAAGCCGGCGGAAAAAAGTCCGGCGGAAATCCAAGCGGATTTCCTCCTCCTTCCTTTTCTCAGATCTGCTCCGGCTTCCCACGTCTCTCCGAGGATCCCGGCGTCCATCCGAGATCTCTTTGAGTGAGCGCCTCACCCGAACGCCGGCCCGCAGTCGGCGGTAGATTGCCCCCGTGAGGTCAGAGCGCGCGGGTCCGGTCCTTCGGCCGCCGCGCCGGGCCCACTCGGCCTCCGACGGAAGGGGCGCGCCTCGCGCGGCCTCCCGTATCTCGTTCTGAGTCCGGCCGCCGTCAACAGGAGGAGGCGGGGCCGATCCCGGCCGGCTGCGGAAGAGGAGGAGCCGGCGCGTCCCGTCAGGGTCCCGGCGGCGGCTCGAGTTCCCGGCCGAGCCCTGCACGTGCTGGTAAGCTCGTCGGCCCGCCTCCCGATTCGGCCCTTTCCCCGACCGACGCTGCGGCCCGTGGCGGGTCCTGCGAGGGGATCCCGCTCGGCCTCGCTTTTGTCCGAGCTGCGTTCGGAGTGAATTTGTCTCGGGCCGGTCCCGACCGTCGTCGCGTCAACCGCGCGCCACGTGATCAATCGACGCCCCGTCGCTTTGGTCGAAATCCAAGCTATGGGAAGCGCCCCGCGGCATCGAGGGCGCGGTAACGCTCGAGCGCCCGCGCCGGTCTCTGTGTTGTCGAGCCTCCGTCCTTTTCGTGCGGAGTCTCCCCCGAACGTTCGCGGCGGTGTTCGTCGGCGAGACGAGCGGCAAGATGAAAAGCCGGCCGGCCTTTGATTTGACAGGAAGCCCACGAGCAGGGCGTCAACGCGGCGGCCTTCTGCCCCAGCTCCGCCCTGCTGGCCAGCGCGGGAACCGACAGGGTGGTCAAAGTGTGGCAGGTCCGAGCAGGTAAGCCGCCGGGCGGCGGATCGACGGCCGCGGAGAAGGTCGGCCCCCCCCCCCGGCCACTTCACGCTCATCTGACATCGGTCGACGTGAGGCGGCTCATGGGCGGCTCTCGTGAAAGGGTTGACCTTTTTCTGTCGCCGATGCGTTCAGGCGCCCTCAGACACCAGACCACCTTGGACGGCAGCACGGAGGGTCTGACCTGCGTCCAGTTCGACCCCACGGTGAGTAGCGGCTGCGACCTTTGGACCCGGCCTCATTCAAGACGGCGCCGCTGCTTGCGCAGGGTCACAGGATTCTGGCGGGCTCGTACGACAAATCGGCTCTGTTGTGGTGCTTGGACCGCCCCGTTGCCAAGGTAACTGCCACACCGGAGGCCGAGCCACTGGGTCGGCGCGTGTCCGTCTGCGCGTTAGCGTGCGCCTCCCGGGCGTGACGCAAGCGTTTGCGCCGCTTGTTTTGTGGGGAGCGGCGGCCTGAAATGTTTTTGGGGTGGAAGCACAAGTCGGTGCTGCCCGGCGCCATTTTTAGTTGACCACGTTTCGCTTGCGCTCTGGAGCCCCGGCCCGTCGACATTTGAGAATGACCGACCCCGCGGCCGTGCGCTCGCCTGACGCGCTGTGCGACTGACTGACGGACCGCGTGTGTGTGCGCGTTGGCGGCGCGCGCCCCAGCTGACCCTGACAGGCCACGGCAGGAAGGTGACGGCCGCTCGCTTCAGCCGCCATCAAGTGGTGACGGGAAGCGCCGACGGGACCGTCAGGATGTGGGACCTTCAACGAGCCGCCTGTACGTGGCCCGAAAGCCGCCGACGCCTGCGCCGACGCCCGCGCGGCGAGTAATCTGCCTGATGACGCGCCTTGTCGTTCAGGTGTCCACTTGGCCCAAGCGTCGTCCTTCTGCAGCGACGTCGTCTGCTCGGAAAACGTGGCCATCAGCGGACATTTCGACCGCAAGATCCGGTTGTGGGACACCAGGTGAGGCCCGAAGCCGCCGCCTCGGCACGCCGAGCGGACCGCGCTCGTCGCTCAAATTCTCGTTCCCCGTCGAAATGAACAGCAGTGCCGCTAATCTGTTCCGGCCTCCCCTCGACAAAGAACAACCGAGCATTCTCGCTGGGTTTGTTTTCATTCCAGTGCCAGTAAGCTCCCCTCCTATTGCGCTTGACAAGAAATGGCGATCGGAATCTTGAGCGTGGCTTGGCGCCGTTGTCGCGGGCGTGTTTATTTGTTGGCGAGGCATTCTGCTGAGGGTGCGCCGGTCCAACGTGTTGTTTGGGTTCAGGCTGTCCAGCTGCGTCCGCTGTCTGTCGGCGCAGGGCAAAGTGACGTCTTTGGACCTCAGCGCCGACGGCCGGCATCTGCTCAGCTGTTGCCGCGACGACGGCCTGCAGCTGCTCGACGTCCGCCGGTGGAGCCACCGCGGCGCCGCCTTCAGGTGAATTCCGTGACGGTTCGCCTCCGCTTTGGCTTGCTTTCATTCCCGCGCATCACATACGACGCGTCCGCGGCATTGAACGCGAGGGTGTCAAACCTGCGGCCCGCCGGCCGCAGTCGGCCCCTCAGGCAGTCCACTACGGCCCGCGGGGATGATTTTTGCAAAGCGGAAAACCGCAACAAAAGTAACTGTTGTTGCTAATTTTGTCCACTGGAGGTTGCATCGATGTCATTTTGTAAATTTCTATCAAAATGAATACACATGAATGAAAACACACGCGCACACACAAGGCGCTCTTTGTTGAAAGAAGAAAACGATACAGCTTAAGTCGTGGGAGTTGACGGAAGCGGTGAACGTTTTGTGCCTTTGGATCAGAGCGGAAGGCTTCAAATGTGCCAGTGACAGCACCAAAGTGGCCATCAGGTGAGCTTTTCCGAACAAACGGCTGACGCGCGTCTCCACCTCCGAGCTGCCTTTCACGCCCGCCGTCCTCTCAGCCCCGACGCTTGCTTCGTGGCGGCGGGATCGGCGGACGGCGCCGTCTACGTTTGGAACGTCTCGGCTGGAAACCTGGAGGCGCGCCTGGCCGACAATCACAGGTACCGTCTGGCGAACGCGGAGCTCGCGTGTGGCCAAAGCGTCACCGTGCTTTGGCCAAAGTGGGACTATAGTGGAGCTAATATGTAGCAAAAGTCTCAGTGTGGCTAAACTGCTTCGAACGTGTTTGTGAGTCCAAAAAGTAGCTGATGCGTGGCAAAAGTGGCTAACACGCAGCGACGGTGACTCATGTGGCCAATGCAGAGCCAAAATAAGCATCGTAGACTTGCAGTCACCATAAAAATGACATCAAGAGAATTGGACTGGGTTTTTGTTTTGTCTTACATTGTGTTCATGCAAATAAGGGGGAAAAAAAGGCTGATTTGTGAAGGGCTCATACAAGCCAATGAAATCATCGGGCCCTAGTTTCCACTAAGTGCTTGATGGTTATGTGCTTTCTGTTTAGCTCGTTTAAAGAGCATTTAAAAAAAAAAAAGAAGAATCAACAAGTGAAGTGCTGGATTCACTTCGGAGCACTCTCCAAACTCTTCAGCACGGTGGCAAATTAGCGGCTAGTCGCTCATTTGTCTCGGGTCCATCATGCGCAAACGAGGAGGAGGAATTTGGATTTGTGCGGAGCAAGCGCGAAGGAGACCCGCTGTTGTTCCTCGGAAGGCCAGACTTTGGTCCCTGGTTGACGGTGCGGACCCGCTCTTCCTTTTGATTCTCCAGCGCCTCCGTCAGCGCCGTCTGCTGGTCGTCGTCCGGCGAGTACGCGGCCAGCGTGGACAAAAAGGGGCGGGCCGTCCTCTGGAGCGACCTCTGACGGCTGAAGGCGACGCCGAGGCCGAGGAGTGAAATGCGGACGGTCCACTTCACCGGCGAGCCGAAACCTTCGCGGCGTTGCATCCCTGCGCTCCGTCAAGCTTTTTCCGAAACAAACTGCTTTGCTTTTGCTTTTGCTTTTGCTTTGTGTTTAGGTGACGCGGCTTTTTCTGTTTTGTTTCTTCTCGTGCTTTGGGACTTTTTAAATGACGCGTCATCTGTTGCGTCGTGTGAAGAATAAAAGAAAGGGGAAAAGTCCGTTTCTTTTGTTTTCCTTTTCTCAACTCAAAAAGGAGCCACACAACTGTTGTGTTCACGTGGAGAAGTTGGATTGAACTTCGGCGAGGCGCGCCTGCCTCTCCCTCGTCTCCACTCTCGTCTCCCGCTCCCGACGCGCGCACGTGACGTCATCGCACAGCGACTCTGTAGTCTCGGTCCACGTCCGGCGGGCGGCTCCGCGATCGACGAGACGCCACCCGCAAGCCTTCGCGCGTCCAGGAGGTGGCGATGTTGACTCTGGCTTAGAAAAGGTCAAAAAAAAAAGTGGGGGGGGGGGCGGAATCTCCTCTGACTTCATTTTGATGCTCTCATTGGAGTGAAGATTTTTGCTGAATTGGCGCTTGAAACGCTCCCCTGTGATGGGGCTTCGGTTGGGGGAGCTTTCGTGAGCTCTCCGCGGATCACGTGACCGCAGAGAACACTTCCTCCCTTCAGTTGCCACGGTGACGGGCTCCCTCCTGCTCCTCCTCCTCCTCCTCCTCCTCATCATCTTCCTCGGCGTGTCCACTTGCTCGTCATTGCTGGCGTCAGGATGGCAGAGAAAGGAACCAGGTAGCCCTTGCGCGTGTGTGTGCGCGTGTGCGTGGGTGTGGGTGTGGCTGTCGTCGCGTGCTGTTGGTTGGAATTTTTTTTTCCTCTCAATCGTGTCATGACAGCAAGGGGCGCGTTTCAAATTTGATTTTGTTCAACGTCATATGTGTGGGTGTGAGTGTGAGGAGAGAGAGATGTGACAGAGTAGAAGATGGTTACCATGACAACACAGCCAGAACCACACACGAACTTGTGGTAGGAAAAAGAAGCGGATCGAAAGTTGCAAGTAGTCGTAGGACGGGGGAGACGAGGGCGAAAAGCGCGTGATGTCACGCAGCTCAGGCAGGAAGTGGCTGAGCAGCGAAAAAAGAAAGAGCCCAAACTCCCAGATAGATGGGCGGCGCCGCCCAACGCCGCCCGCCTTCCTTTCCTGAAAGACTTCAAAGGTGACAAAAGGACGCGGGAGTTTTCTGCGGACCCGGGTCAACGTGACCCCACCCCGCTCGAGGTGTCAAAAATCAATTACCGCTCAAATCAATTGACACCTGTCGGTTTTCAATCAGTGAATCGTTTGGCGGGCCTGCTTAAGCCCGACCGCTCCAAATCTTTGCATTGCAGTCTTCAGAATTTTTTTTTTTTCCTGTAACGGACGAATGGCGCTTTGCGACCATTTCAACAGAAAACCGATATGAGCGTTTGGACTAAGCAGTGCGGTCTCGCAGCCGATTCATCTCAAGGCGGTTTTGGGTGAAGCTTGAAATCGTTTCGGGGGCTCGAAACATCAAGAGCAAAACGTTCACCGCCGGTTCAACAAAAAAATTCCGACCGCTAATCCCAAACGTCTCGTTTCACTTTCAGGGTGTTTAAAAAAGCAAGTCCCAACGGGAGGGTGAGTCCCGCTCCTCTCCTTCCTTCCTTCCTTGCGACACGAGCCAATCGGCGCCGTTGCGGCCGCCGACCGGCTCGCCGGGCCGCACCGAACCCTCTTCCTGCTTTCAGCTCACCGTCTACCTGGGGAAGAGAGACTTTGTGGACCACGTCGACCGAGTGGAGCCCGTTGGTAAAAAAAAAAATAAAAAAAAAGATTTCTCCCCCCTTTGGTGACGCTGAAGCGCATCATCGGCTCTGGTGCCTTTTCCCCATCAGATGGCGTCATCCTGATCGATCCCGACTACCTGAAGGAGAGAAAAGGTTCGGGGCAAAGTTCCGAGCCGCCGCGGCTTTCCCGAACGCTTTTGCGGACGCGGCCGCGCTTTGCTTGTTTTGCAGTCTTTGTGACGCTCACCTGCGCTTTCCGCTACGGCCGCGAAGATCTGGACGTGCTGGGCTTGACCTTTCGCAAAGATCTCTTTGTGGCCAACGCGCAGGTGTTTCCTCCCGTCGGCGAGGCCGAGAGCGACGTGACCCGTTTGCAGGAACGTCTGATGAAGAAACTGGGAGAGCACGCCTACCCCTTCACGTTCCAGGTAGGCCCGCCCGTGCGGACGAGGATGCGCCTCGCGACTTGCGGAGACGCCCGATCACTCTCGGATTGGGCGCGCGTGTGCGAGTTGCTTTGGCGAGATTGGACGAAGGCTAAAAAGGCGCCACGCCGTCAACAAAGCGCAAGGGCGCGCTCGCCATGTTCCCAACTTCCCACCAATGCGCGCTACCGTCGCCCGCGAGAGCGACAACCGACACGGCGCCAAGGATCGGCAAATCCGCGTGGCCCATCTTTGGATGCGAGATTGGAGCGGCTTCGTCTCGGTCCGCAAGAAGCGCCATCTGGCTTTGTCTGCCCTCTGATTGTCTGTCCAGATGCCGCTCAACCTGCCTTGCTCCGTCACGCTGCAGCCGGGCCCCGAGGACACCGGAAAGGTCGCCGCCGCTCGCTCCGCGTGAATTAGCGCCGAGCCGCCGGGCAGGCGCCGGTTTGGGAACCCGTCTTTGGGGCCAGATGTTCGCGCCCCGAATCGCGCGCGGGACGAGCCGCCGAGCGCCGTCCTCCGAGGCTCGGAAGCGGCCGCGTTTTCCCGTACGAATGACCGCGTGTCTGCTCCGCAGGCCTGCGGCGTGGACTTTGAAGTCAAAGTGTTTTGCGCGGACAACGCGGAGGAAAAGATTCGCAAAAGGTAAGAGGCTTCCGGCGCATGCATTATGAATGCCGGCGCATTAGCAGCCGAAAGGTTTCCCGAGGCGGGCGATCGATGGCGTAGCGCCTAATTGAAAGTGGCGCGCGATGGCGCCGCCGCCGCCGCGGGCCGCGCAGGAACTCGGTGCGTCTGGTGATCCGCAAGGTTCAGTTTGCCCCCGAGAAAGCCGGGCCGCAGCCGGCCGCCGAGACCACCCGCCACTTCCTGATGTCGGACAAAGCGCTCCACCTGGAGGCGTCTCTGGACAAGCAGGTGAGCCCGCCAACGCTCCCGCCGTCGCCGCGCCGACGAGGAACCCACCCACCGGCCGCCGCTCTGGCCTCTTTCAGATTTACTACCACGGCGAGCCCATCAGCGTCAACGTTCACGTCACCAACAACAGCAACAAGACGGTGAAGAAGATGAAGGTGTCAGGTACGGAGGCCGGGGGGCCGGGGGCCTCCCCTCTGTTGCTTCCGCGGCCTCGCTCACCCCTGCCCCGTCGTCCTCCGCAGTGCGACAATACGCCGACATCTGCCTGTTCAACACGGCGCAGTACAAATGTCCCGTGGCGTGCCAGGAGTCCGAGTGAGTCCCGTCCGTCTCCTTCGCGGGGGGGCGGGGCGGGGCGGGGCAACCCAGACCGACGCACGCCTCACGCAAAGGAGAAAACTTGGAGATGACTTGAGCCTCACGTAAAGACATCCGGGATGGAAAAAAGAAAACAAAAGAACGGCACTTTTGCATTTAAAGCGAGCATCGAGCATCCGCTAGCCGAATGCTAAGCTCGAGTGGGCAAACGCCAGAGGCGCGCTGGCTAACCATGAGTGTGCGCTCGGCCCGGAAGCCAGCGACGGCGCTGGGACGCGCGCAGACACACGGACGCTAGGGCGGTTCTCACGCGCGTCTATTCTTTATCCTCTGCCAAAAACAACCGACGCTCTCTCGCCGGGACCCCATCTCGAAGACCACCCTCGTGACGACTCGTTCGTTGGTCTTCTCAGTGACGCGGTGGCTTCCAGTTCGACCTCCTGCAAGGTTTTCACCCTGACGCCGTTTCTGTGCAACAACCGAGAGAAGCGAGGCCTGGCGCTGGACGGCAAGTTGAAGCACGAAGACACCAACTTGGCCTCCAGTACGCAGTGAGTCCGCACGCCTCCTAAGGGGGGGCCCCCGAGGCCGCTTTCCTAGCGCCCGTCGGTCGGTCGCTTTGGCTTTTTTTTTAACTCCGCCTTCCAATCGGAGGCCAAAATGGATGCGGCCGATTTGTTGTGGCCGCAAAATGGAAAATGCGTCGTCACGAGAGCCACCCGCGGCCTTCCCGTCGCCCTTTTCCGTTTGGGCTTTTGGAGCGAGCGACGCAGGGACACTCGGCCGTCGTGGCGGCTTACGCTCCGCACATGGCGAAGGGGTCTCCGCCTCAGGCCGGTCCAGGCGAGCCCCCCGTCGGCCGGGGCCCTCCCGGTTGGAGCCGTCCGCTTCTCCTGACCGGCGGCGCTCGCGGACGTTTGCCTTCAAAAGGTCCTCGCGTTGCCTTTTGGGGGCTCTTTCGGAGGGGGACTCGGCGAACCGTTTGAATCCATCTTGGGGAGTTCAGGTCACGCTGGAGAAAAATCTGAGCTTCCGCTCGGGAGTCTTTCCGTCCCCTTAGCTGGCCTTTTTCCAAGAGCCAAACGCTTTGAAACGGCCCGCGCCGCCGTCTCCAAAGCGCCGAACGCGGAGCAAAAAGCATCCAAGCGAGAAAAGCCAAAGTTTCAAGTCTGGTGCGGAGTGAAAAGCCAAAGCCTCCGAACGATGCGGACGCCGAGCGCAAATGTGGATGTGTTCAGGTTGCGCGAGGGCGCCGACAAGGAGATGTTGGGCATCGTGGTGTCGTACAAAGTCAAAGTCAAGCTGCTGGTTTCTCGAGGCGGGTCAGTCAGCTCGCTTGCTTTTCATTTTGCCAAGCGCGTCGAGCGGCCATTGAGCTTCTTGTCCGCTTTGTGTGTGTGTGTGTGTGTGTGCTCCGCAGGCTCCTGGGAGACTTGGCCCCCAGGTAAGTTGGACCGCTCTCTCCACGACGCGCAGAGAGCGTCGAGCCCGCCGCTTCCCCGCGAAAAGGCCGCCGGACGCCATCGAGCGCCTGGGACGCAGGCCGCCGTTCCGCATTTCTGTGGGAACCGCGTCCGGCTGCTTTGTTGAAACGTTTCCACGTCCAATTTTGGGTCCATGGCGATTTCTGCCACATGAATCGAAGGAGCTGACGTTTGTACAAAAAATCAGTTTTGTCCAAAGGAGATCGCGGACTTGGTTGTCCCGCTGAAAATGTTTGCAAATTGAAAATCCTTCCCAAGGCGCGGTTGGGGCCGATTTGTGGGGCGGCGGCGGTGGCGGCTCGAGCGTCTCACCCGCTGTTTTGCTTCCCAGTGACGTGTCCCTGGAGCTTCCCTTCACGCTGATGCACCCCAAGCCTTGCCAAGAGTCGGCGCACGGCGAAGAAAGTAAGGGCCCGCCGGCCGGGCCGGCCTGGGCCGCGCCCGGCCGGGGACGTCTTCTCATCTGCCTTGTCTTGCAGCCGCCGACCAAGCGCCGAGCGACGCCAACCTGATCCAGTTTGACGCCACGTAAGCATCGCGCGTGCGCAACGGACGCTCGCCCACGCACCCTCGACGCGCGGTCCTCCAAAGAATCGTTTCGGTCCATCGAGGGGCCGCTAGCCGCCGTCCCCGTCCGGGTTTGGGGCGCCGGGGATTTCCTGGCTCGAAAGCAGTTCGCGATACGTCCAACCTTGCGTGCGGACGGCCGCGTCAAGTTGCCCAAAGCAAAAGGAGCGTCTGCTCGAATTCTTCGGTGTCCCGTCGCCGGTGGGTGAGCAGACTCGTGGCTGGTGGCGCGCACGCGAGAGACTTCCGCTTCAAATTCTTTTCAAGTATCGAGAAGGTTGAGACCCGCCGCGTATGAAATGCGCAATCGAAATCGGGCCGCCGCAGCCGGCCTTCCGGCGAAAGATTGTAACTGACGGACATTGATGTCTTTGGCGCCGCACGTTTGGATGGTTTTGACCCCGGGCAAGTTAGTGGCGCGACAGGCCGGGAGGGTCCGAGAAGGGCTTCCGAGGAGCGCCGCCGATGCGCCCGACCGGCTCGTCTCTTTGTCCGGGACGGTCGAAAGCTCGCGTGCCGTCGTCGCCGCCGATTCGCCGGCGGTACTCGCTAAGGGAGAGCGTGCGCTTTCGCGTCGTCACTCACGTTGGGACTTTTGTCTTTGGTTCTTCGGCTCCGTAGCGGCGGCGGCGGCGGCGGCGATGACGACGACGAGGACGACGACATCGTCTTTGAAGACTTTGCCCGTCAGCGGCTTATCGGCACAAAAGAGGACGAGGACGAAGAGGCGGCGGAGGTTCACGACAGATAGAGCGGGGGCCGAGCGGGGGCGCCGCCCGCAGGTCCCGGAAACGCTCTGCGGCGCTCGTTCGTCTTCTGCGACGCGTCTTCGGCCGACGACCGGGCGGAGCGGCCTCACGCGTCATTCGACGTCCACTCGGATTGGACTTTGAGCATCTGCATGCGACCGGTTTCTCACACCGGATGTGTTCATTGTCGGGCGCAAACGACATGCCATCGGTTTCCCCGTCGCGTCTTCCGACAGTGCGGACGAGTTTGTGAGCGGAGATGGCGCGGGAACACGTCAAACGCATCTTTTTTGAAATGAGTAGGAGAGGGTGGGGCGGGGAGGGGGCGGGGCTTTTGAGATCCGCTTGGCCCCGTACGCTGGTGAAACGCGTGCGGGGCGGGACG
>NW_017804830.1:275427-278787 GCF_001891065.2 Hippocampus comes
TTGTTTTTTCCTCTTATTTTTCTTGGGGGGGGAGCACAGGGAGGTCCGGCAACACGGATTAACGAGCACAAGTCGTGGCAACAATAGCATCGATTGAATTTTCCTGATCAACAACCATACTGTCCATATCGTGGATTTCAAAATGTCAGAGTTCATCCCCTTGAATTAAAGGTCAAAAAAGGAACAAAAAAAGTTGGATCTGAAATCAACAAAATGACAGCAAACTTGAGGTTCACCCAAAGCAAAGTGTTCCGACAGACGTGTCAAACGGCGAGGGGGAAAACATCGGCAGCCGACGTTCGCCGCTCCGAGGCGCTCGACTTTGACTCGGAGGACGAACGAAGACGCAACGAAGACGACCAAGAATGCAAACTTGCAATCGGGACAAGAAAGAGCGAACGGCGCGGATCCGCGAGGCTGCAGCCAAACACTCTCAGACGGGGGCTCGGGGCCTTTCCTGCCGCACCCCCCCCAGATGACCGCTGACGCGACCTTAAAGTCTTTCCGACAGGGGATTCTGCCAAACCCGCACGGTATGTTTGGGTGCGCCAGGTCAGACCGGCATCGAAACCCCCCAAAACCGACATAAAGAGGAGGAGTCGAGCGAGTGGCGCGAAGACGTCCGGTTGCCATGGTTACAGCCTCCCTCGAAAGGCACGCGCCCGTGCGCGCGCACGTTCGCGAGAGGCGAGCCGGTTTGGACGGGAGCTGGATGGCGACCGCCCGGCACACCTGACCGAGGACCCTCAGCGGAAGGGATGGAGGCGCCGCGCGCAAGCGGACGGGCAAGGTCGTAGGGGGGGGCGGCGGAGGAAGGACGGCCGCCGCGTGACCACTCTTGCGGTGAGCGTCGGCCGCCAAGGGGGCGTCTTGGGGGTCCGTTTTTCCTCTTTGATCTTTGCGGGAGGAATGAGAGGAAGTCGAGATAGATGGATTGATCGATCGATAAAGCTATTGATCTCTGAATAGACGGAGAGGGCGAGAAAGACACACACACGCGCACAATTTGCTCTCCTGTCGTCGTCGGCCAGGAAGCGTGACGTCATGGCGCTCCCCTGAGAGATGCCTCTGTTGCTAGGATACCGCAGGCTGACTTCTCGTGCCATTTTGGGGGGAGAGACGTCGTACGGGCGGAGGGGAGGGACGCCATGAGGCGATTTGGACATGGTGGCGGCCCATCGTCCGCATTTGCCATTTGGGAACGTTTGTCGCAAATCACCGTCGCCCCGATCGATGGATGGGAATGCCGCCGATAGCCAAAGGAGGGCGACGCGTCACCTTTCCGTTGGACTTTCTCAAAACAGACAGCGACGGCTCGGTGAGAGAGACCGTCAAGAGTGTCGACCGTCTTTTTTTGGCGCGGCTCCTTCCGCCGCGCGTGCCTCGGCCACCCGGGAGCGCCGTCGCACGGACACGGAGATGGTCGCAAGTCGTTCCTCGGCCACATGACGACCGGTCATTCTTTGCGGAGGATAAGTCTGGGGGCGGGAGTCTCGTCGTTTCCCCGTTGAGGCTCCGAGATCGCTCGGCAACACGCGCGCTCTTTGTGTCACGATTGTCGGCGGTCGGGGAGGCGAGGCGGGACTCGAGCGGCCCCGCCGGGTTGCGCTCCCGGAGCTGGGCGCTCCGCTTTGTGGCCAAAGCGCGCACGGCTTTTGTCGTGTCGCTGGAGATTCCGGAAGGGCAACCCTCGCTCCGTCCCGTTGCTGTTCTTGGCCCGGCCAGCAGGTGGCAGCCCGAGCGGACTTTCTGCTTGCGCACCTGCTGCCAATCAAGGGCCTGCCTGCGTATTTAAGGAGCCGCCTGCTGTCCGTCGCTTGGTTGTCGGAGTCTTCTTTTGGCCTTGTTGCTTCCTTGCTCGCACTCTTTGCTATCGATCTCGTCGTTTTCGTTTTTGACCTCTTCGTGCCGTTTGTTGTGTAAGGATGGCTTTGTTTTGTGATTTGGGCTTTTTCTAGCGTGTGGTGAATACATTGTTTTTCCTTTGCGTTCTCGGTTCTCGTTTTCCTCCCTTGCCTTTTGTGCAAGCGAGTTTTGTGATTGGTCGTTGAGCTCCCCGCCCCCCCGTTTTGACCAGCGCTTTATGTTACGATTTTGTCAGTGCGATTTTTTTTTTTGGACATGAAAACAGTTTTTGCTCCAGAGACCTTTTTGGACGTCTCCACTTATTGGGATCCCCAAACTTGATTCGGTGGGTCCGAATGGTGACGCGGTCTTCCGGCCCACGCGCGCACGAGTGGGGGGGCCGCTTCCGAAGCCGTCGGGACTCTCCCGATGGCCTTTTTGCAACACTGTTCTTCTGTGCTCAGGTCCCCCGGGCACGATGACGTCGCAGGAGGAGGCCTCTTCGACCTCGCGCGGCTTTTTCCACGACGTGGAGGAGCGATGCCTTCGGACCTACGACCGCCTGGTCATCCAGAACGCTTCGGACATCGCCAGAGAGAGCGACCGCCTTCGAAACGATGCCGACCGGGAGAAAAAACAGAAGAAGAAACGTCAAGGGGAGGCCATCAAAAGGTGAGCCCCCAGCGCGGTTTGACTTGGTGGCGGATGGACCGGCCGTCCCGCCCCGGACTCGGGGCTCGGTCCGCTCGCGTGGCTGCTGGCGTACGTCTTGCGCGTGAGCGTCGGGCGCTCGGCTTTGGAAATGGCGGTCGCCGCGGCCCGCGACTGCTTTTGGGGATTGTTTCCAAACGTGCGTCATTGCGATTTGCTTTCTCTCCTGCCGTGTTTTAGCCGCCGGGTGACCGAGTTCTTTGGCTCCTGTCATTTGCGCTTCCTCGATGTTTTTCGGCATCTTTTTGCTCGTGTGACTTTTCTTTTTTCTTCTCTCGGCCGCCTCATTTGTTTTCTGTCCGCTTTTTGTTGTCACCTTTGCCGCGATTCTTGAACACGCTCACGTTGAGGGTCCCCGCTTCAAGGTGCGACGGTCCGCGTCCTCGTCCAAAACGCCTCTCCCGGTTCGCGACGCTCGTCTATCGTCCGGGTCGACGTCGTCCCCGAGCCGGACGCTTTGAACGCCGCACGCTTCTCCCCGTTTCCGCAGGCCCGAGGAGGAGGCGTCGGGCGCGGCGGACGGGGCCTACCGCGGCAAACATTTGCGAATGGGTTTGGCGGATCTGCCGCCCGCTCCCGGCCAGGCCTTGGGCGTCCGCTCTCAGTCCCTCGACTCGGTGGGCGGCGACGCCGACGAGCGCAAGCAGCCGCCGCCCAAACCCAAGAGGGATCCCGGCACCAAACTCAGCGGCAGCTCCGAGGCGCTCCACGCGCAAGACGAAGGTGAGCGCCGTCCCGCCGCCGCCTTGGTCGGGACGCCGCTGGGCGGGGCCGCCACTGTCGGCCCTTGGAGGGGAGGGGCCG